>NW_027495952.1:0-40711 GCF_021521415.1 Bidens hawaiensis
AAAACCGGGAATTTAATCCCTTTTGATAGAAACATAAGTTTTATAGGGTTAAACCTTAATTTACAAAACACGTTTCTTTATTCTGGTGACAAGCCACTTATTTAAGCTGGAAGCCCGCAAGCATCATTCTTTTTTCTCTAACAAGTCACTTGAAACATGTTTAAAATATTTTATCAGCAAGAAATACTGGTGAGTACATTCATTTGTAAATGACACATTTTACAGTTACAACATTAAGATGTTTTTACACCTGCCTGCTTACAAATTACTGAAAGGTACTTGTCACTCGACCGTATCTGTGACTGTGGTCATATTACTTATTGGTTAACACTTTTCCAATTAGTAACGTGTAATAGCCCAGTAGGCAAGCCTTGTATACAAAACCCCACAATACCTGTAGTAACCATCCCGTAAGTCTACAGAGACTTAATCACTGTAATGTATTTAAAATACTTTTTAAAAATATATTTGAAAATATTTAGACCATCTGCCATGAGTTTTATAGGTTTTGAAATTATCATGGCACTGTCGGAAAAACAGTTGTCTCACGCAAATGTGAGTGGTACAACTCGAATGTCTCACCTTGCAGGTTTACAATTAAAGAACACCTTCTAGTATTAAGCACCTAAGATAAACACAATGTAGTATTACTATATTAGTATAAAACCAATAATCATAACGATAATCACGAGAGTAGAAACTTTACACGATGGCACAATGTCATACCTTAACAGGCAGAGCTTTCGGATTCGTGTATATTTCTTTCGATCGGATAGGATATCTTTACGATACTCGGTATTATATTATACTCTTGTATGTGTGTGTATTAGGAGAGAAACAGATTTTGAGCAAAAAATGAACGTCTCGTCTCCTTCCTATTTATAGCAAGTTTTGGACCCCATCGCGGTACGCGATGGCCATAAATAGAAAGCCATCGCGTACCGCGAAGCATCTTATAGCTTCGCTGAGTCAGCCCTAGGCCTGCTACGTGGCACGCCACGTGGCAGGCTACGTGTCCTCTGCGTAACCTCCACGTCGCGGTACGCGATGGAAGTATTTTTTTTTATTTTAATTTCCAACAAAAATACTAAGGCGGCCCTTGGCGATGCGAAGTGCAAAGTGCGCCATCAAAGCGCCACATTGCGCCCATCGCACTTCGCCCGAGCCCGTGCCCGTGTGCGTTCGGGTGCAATCCGTTGGGACCACTGGGTGTGATTTGCCTTATAAGAACATTAACATAGAAATTTCCTTTCTTATAAAGAGCTTACTAGTTTGTTAATCTAGCGATGTGGGACAAGAGTTTACAAACCTATTTATACTAAGGTGGGAGCCTCTCTTTTTCTTTCATCCACCAATGTGGGATGGAATTTTGCTTCTTTCATTTCCTTACTTTTTCCTTCTTTTGTTCCTTTATTTATTTTTATGGTTTGTTATAGGAAACGAGGACCGGGTTAGTAATGGGGAGAACGCGATTGAAAGTGAATGCTCTTAACTAATCTTAACTAATCACCTATGGCTAAATAGCCAAGTTTCAAGGCCCGTTGCGGATCGTCAAGGATATTGGTAGCGGTCTACTACTAATCACCGTTAGCTAAGTCAAATGAAACATGTCTTATTTGTGGCTTCACGGACCGTCATGGATTGGGTAGCGATCCGCCACCCTGCTGAGTCACCTAACACATGTCAAAGTTAATGATTCGTCATTGCACACGTGTCAACACCAGACTGCTTCCTTAACCAATGCATAACGGTTCGCTACCTATCGAATTTCACTATTTTCATTTTATATCTTAAACCATACTTTATTAATACTGCAAATAGGTTCCTAAACATTTGACATTTTTGAACATAATATCTTAGGATGTTACAGCTGAACAACTCGTGGGTTCAAGTCATAAACTTGGTCCATAAGTATTAGTGCAATAGATCTTGACATATTATTCACCCATAAGTATTTATTCAACTTAACTTCCTTCATTATACTGGCAATCAGAATATTATTTTGACCACTATTTCGTTTCTAGCTTTCCAAATAATCAACACATCACAACAAAAATAACATGAATCATCTTCTTTTTCTCGTTACCCCCCCCTTGTACCCAACACATCGAAGTTAGGTAAGACAAATATAGTTTCAAAATTACGAATGCCAAAATAACTATATTAAAACTTAATATATCATTATATTTTACATGTGAGTAAAAAAAGTAATACACAAAACTATTAGTTCTAAAGAATATTGTAAGTCAACTTAAAAATCCACGGTAAAAAAAAATATTGTTTTGTTTTATAAAAATGATAAAAAAAACAAATATCATTTTAACTAAGGGTGTATAAGAAACCGGAAAAATGATCCGAAACCACAAAAACCGAAAAATCCAAACAGAAAAAACCGAACTGAAACAAAAACATGTGCAAAAATCGAAAAACTGATCCAAAACCACAAAAACCGAAAAATCCAAACCGAAAAAAACGGGCCGAAACAAAAACCGATGGTTTGATTTTATGTTTTTGTAAAACGGCACTAACGGTTCGGTTTTTGTTTTGCATGTGAAAAAACCGAACCGAATTCCTAATTTTTGATCAAATGTATAACAGTCTATTATTTTACAATTAACAAAATTATTATACATAAATTCATTATTTTTTACTAACCTTTTTTTCGGCATAAAAGTTTAAAGCTCAAATGACAAAAACCGAAAAAACCAAAATCAAAACAAAAACCAAAAAACCGAAAACGAACGATTTTAAAAAGTCCAAAAATAGAAGTTTTGGTTTTCGGTTTGGTTTTAGCCAAAAACCGTACCGAACCGCACCACGCACACCTCTAGTTTTAATAATAAACTTATTGTCAAAGACTTCAATTTAAAAGGGGGAGTGTTGAGTTCAAGTTTCACTTTTAAGTTTTAACAAAAAAGAAAAAGGGTTTCAGGATGATGAGTTTCTTTCTGAGAGTTGTTCCCGGTACTCTAGGAATGAAGACGAACGGGTAAGTCAATGACTATTCACTGATCCAAATTAGTTGTTTAAAAACAATTAGTTTTAGTGTTTGGATTTCTTACCAACATACCAAGCTATTCTACGATCCATTTTGTTTCGTTTAGACTTGATTTATTACATACAACAAAGTTATTAAGTAAGAAAAAAGTGGTAACTACTTAAAGTTCTTGTTTCAACCACATATGTTTTATCTTTTAAAACAATCATAATTTAAAAAACATTCAAAATCACTGTAGTTTACAAATAAAAGAACAAATATTATACACTACATTGTATTTTATAGATATACTGAATTTAATAATCCAAATATGTAATTCTTTGACAATAATCTATAACCGTAATGTGACTAATGACATTAATAGCTTTCGTGTTGTTATTAAAGGCAATTTCATTCTAATGGATAAGTAACACCATTTCTTTTTACTCTTATTTATGTTGTTTTAGAAACAATTTAAATCATTCGAAGTAGATAATTAGGGACACGTATGGTTACTTTTTTGTTATACATTGATATCTTTGAGGAAAATAAAAACTAACAGTGTTATTGGCACCATTACTAGTAGCATTGGTGGTAATCATTGTCAATTATATAGTTCAATTATTAAGAATCAATTTTATTTATTTACAGGGAAGGCAAGCCTAGTCCGAGATCCTTTTAACGTACAAAGAGTTTGAGTTTGACTTGTTTTGAGCTCTAGAAATAGAGCTCGATCCTTGAGTAGTTTTTCAAGATCGAGCTCGGGTCATTTAATATTTTAATAAGTAATTTATAAATTTATAATTATTTAATATATTTATTTAGCTATATGTTTAAATATCATAAATAAAAATTATATAAATGAAAGGATTGTGAGCCGGCTTAAACCTGACAAGTAAAACTCGATTACAGACATGTTTATTAAACACGCTTATTTATTAGGCTCGAGCTTGAACTTAAGCTCATGATCAAACTTGTTTAAACTTGATTCAAAGTATTCACCGGCTAATATAGATTAATAGCTCGTGAACGACTTGACTTTTTTACACCATACCGGCCTATTTATAAACTTTTAGTTTATAACATGGCAATAATTACATACCAATTAATGAGTTTTAAAATAGAAATCCAATAATAAAAAGAAAAAGAAAAAGAAAAAGCTGGCGACAGGCTGTCAGCAACAACGTTGTTCGTTCGTTGGTTGTTCTCTCTCATTCTAGGTTTTCCATTTCCAATTAACAAGATCCACGTTCTATCCTTGTAAGTCATTCTATTTATCTCTATTCTTTATTCAATTAATTCCGAATTCTCTCTCGTCTCATACTCTTATCTACTGATTCTTCTTGGTTTATATTCTCATCCATTTGTAATTAATTTTTGTTTTCACGCTTTAATTCATGGATTTTGTCTTGTTATCATGATTTCACTGAATTGAACCATTGTTTTCGTGGTTAATTGTGTTGTTCTGTGATTGATCTTACATGCATAATGTAATTAGGTTAAAAATATCTGTCTAATGTTGTGCTTACATTATGTAATGAAGTAATTACATATTATTTAGATGACAATTGGTGGATCTGCAACACAGAAGTTTGTTTTCATGTGTATTATCTTCTTTAGTCTGTAGTGAAAGGTTTATTAGCATCAGTTTTATATAATTAATCATGAAATCTGAAGATTCCTTTGGTCAATGTGGTTTACAGTGTTACATTATGCTTTAAATAGGATGAATTAGATGAATTGTTTTACAAATAGCTAGGGCTTTGTGAACTGCGTTATGAATTAGGCTAGAATTCAAATTGTGTTAATATTACGGTTTCGTTTTTGGTATATGCAAAGTGACTTAACATAGGAATTCAGATATAAACATCCTCTTTTGAGCATTATTTTTGGTATGCAGCATGTTTATATTTATTTCTCAATGTTGTAGGTGGTTTAGTTGGCTAGCTACTCGGAGACATAATAATAACATAGTGACTTGTATTGGTATACGAAAACATATTACACACAAGTTCTTGATTGGTTGGTTAACGATGGGTCATTGCAGTTTCAACAATTGTTAAGCGTTTGCTCTTTTATCTCGAAGAGCTTTGTTTGAAAGTGATTCCAGATTTTGATATAAATGTGACTGGGAACCTAAGTTAGCAGGGGCTTTTGTGTAACATCCATGCGGGCAGAGAGCATGCGTGGAATCTATTTTTTGGGTAATGCCCCTGACAAGTGTACTTGCTGATGCACTCGGTGTGGTTACAATTTCCTTAGTTGCTGTGTTGGGTCTCGTTGGTTCACTTTGCATAGTGTACTCGTTCTATTTCCGAGACCATGTTCGTAATAGAAGTCGAACCGAGCTAAGATACTTCAGTGGCCCGTGGGTTGTTAGAATAATATTCATCTTCTTTGCAATCTGGTGGGGTCTTGGGGAGATTTTAAGACTTGAATTTTTAAGGCGTGACGGTCGGTTATTACATACTCTTGATTCAAAATGGCAGGAAACCGTATGCAAATGCTACATCGTGTCAAACCTAGGATTTTCAGAACCCTGCCTGTTTCTAACCCTTGTCTTTCTTCTTCGCGCTTCATTGCAGAAAACCGCGTCGGGCCCGTTAAGTCAGAAATGGAACTTGAGAACAGTGGTTTACGTTCTTCTGTGGGGTTTACTGATCTTTGCGCTTCAAATGACAGTTATTTTAGTTGGACCAAGATTCGAGACGGATTTACACATGAACAAAAAAGGCTACTTTTTCAAAATCACAACCGAGTACACAAATGACGCGGCAAGATGCTTCTACCCTTTATTAAGCACCATGTTTCTTGGTCTTTTTGCAGCCGTCTTGACACTTTATTTGTTCTGGATCGGTAGTCGAATGCTAATTTTGGTCATTAATAAGGGTTTGAAAAAAAGGGTGTACACATTGATATTTTTTGTTTCTGGTTTTTATCCGTTACGGGTTTTGTTACTCGGTTTATCTGTTCTGTTCGAGCCGGGTAATGCAGTGTTTGAAGTTGTTGCATTCTTGGCTTTTCTTTCTCTTTTATGTTGTGTCGGGGTCGGGATTTGTATACTTGTTTATTTCCCAATTGCAGATTCTTTAGCTTTGAAGAATCTGCAAGATATCGAGGCTACAAGAAGGATTATTGGGGAACATAATGACACTTTGTCGCTAATTGATAACCATGGCCCGTTAGATGACTCGTCAACAAAACGGGGGTCGATTTCTTTTCGTGCAATGGAACGGGACCAGGATGAGCAGCACGTGGACCAGTCTCCGTTTGTGGAGCTGAGTCTGTTAGAAAGTAGTCAACGCTCGACCCCTACTGGTTCGCCTCATATTCATGGCTGGCCTATGGTCTCATGAAGCATGATGGTGAATGATATGTGAACTCATTTTTGTGGTAAACATCAGTTTGTAAAGGTGTTAGGTTTAATAAGGATTGCTATTTTTGTTTTTGTATTTTTTAATGTTTATTTTTGGTAGAACTGATCTGTATCTCTTTTCATTACGTTATACTTTTATAACCTGTACAATTTCGTTTGCTTCTGGTACTTAATTGATTTGTTGTTTTTTAAACGTTACTCAGTGAATAATCCTTTGGATCTGCTTTATACACCACCATGTTACCATTAATTGATGTCAAAAAATAAAATAATTTATTGTGTCCTTTGTTTAAATAGTTAGTTGATTTGGTAAGGGAAAAAGCTTGCATTTGGGTTCAACTGTGGGTCACTCAAGCCATAAAACAGATTCTACTTATATGGTGCGGGTCAAAGCGTATGAACTTGTAAAAACAAGTCTAAGTGGGCTAGCATCACTCATGACCATTGTTTGCCTCCTTCATTGTCACCATCACATTAGCACCGCCGATACCCCCACTGCCTATGCCCTTCTACCGTAGCCGACACCACCACAAAACCACCTCTGGCTCCACCGCAACACAACAGCTGCTGCCACCCCATCTGCTAACGCCACCACCTGTACCACTAGCAGCCAATAAAGATAATATAGCGAGTGATTTATTTGTCATTATCACCATTTACTTGGGAACTCATCCAATTCAACGGCCAACATCGATTTCTCAAAAACCCATTAATCCGTTATGGTTGGAACTTGTTTCAACCCGAATTCATTTTGCTTCAACTCTCTTTTGACCCAAACATGTTTTTACCCAGCCAGTCGTCTTTCCTGGCTTAGTGTACATATAAAGACATAAAGCTCACTGCTCACACCTCAACTTTTGAAACCTAGACGCCCAACGGAATCTCGTTTTTTTTTAAAGGAAGTTTTGGGTTAAGTACTAAGATGAGCTTTGTAATTATTATTAAGTAGACAAAAAGTAGTTGTGTATATCCACACTAAACGTCTTAGGTTTACATCTTACAACTATTATAGCATAATAAAATAATTTGTAAAGCTGTATAGATAGAGTTGATGATTAAAATCCAAGCATAGATGAGTTGTACTGCAAGGAACGAAAAGTTGAAATCAAATAACAACTCAGAAAAGGTAAGTCAAGATTCCTATCAAAACGAGCACATGAATACAATCCCTATATGTTGATATCTTCATATCAATTACTGAATTACATATCAAAATCACCATTCGTGTAATTTAGCCATTGACTAAACTTCTTCCTTAAAAATAATATTTTATTACATTAATTAACATGTATATTTATATATGTGTATGTAAATGGCTCTATCCAAATGACTTTTAACTCATCGTGTGATTCTGATACCATAACCCAATATTTTGTGTTCAAATTAGTTAATTCAAGTAGATGATTATATATAAAATTTAAAATTATATAAAAATTATTACTTTTATTATCTTTTATATATATATATATATATATATATATATATATATATATAAGAGTAACACAATTTCATTTCATTGTAGAAACATAGATATTACATCAACATAGCAGGTAGGCGGGCAACAAGCTGCGCCGCCACCCCTTTTATTATCCAAATATTAAAACTATTTTAGCTAAGAAGGCCTTGAATTTTACATAAAACATATTATGATAGAAATACAACAAAACCAATACAAACTTTATATCAAGTAAAACCATCATAAGTAGCAATTAAGATTAATTGATTTAAAATGAAGTTCCTTATAAAGACTAAAAGTATAACACATTTCTAAATTAAAAAGATTAGGTTCTAATACGTTGCTGTACATTTCTTCCACTTTGGCAAGGATATTGCCGGGTTATACAAAGAGACTTGTTACTAGGTCAGCCTATAGACCAACCTAAGAAAACTTAGGGAAGTTCTCTTTGCTCCTTCAACAATATCTAGCACAATCTCGTATCGTTTCATACTTTCGGTGTAAGGATGAAAGTGAGGGTTAAGGATTGAAAGATTTTTCTTTTTAAGAGGGAAATATATATGACTAAGAACACCCAAAGAATATATGACTAAGAACACCCAAAGAGATTAAAGCAACAAAAAGGAAAGTTTTATTATATCACAGTTTTTAATATACACGAAGATATTAGAGGAGGTTTATTTTTAATATGCATCTGAACTTGAGCACCTCCAAGCCTTATTTTCACCTTTCTTCTTTTTAAAGATTCTCCGTATGAGAAATGACAATGTTGGACTTTTTTTTTTAAAGACCAACAAACATTTCATTCAACATATTAGCCATAAGCTAGCTGTAAGCCTATAACATATAAAGAGCCAAAACACGTACAAACACCACCAATTCTTATTTATTCCAGTTCCTCTCCCAAATACATCAACCTTCTCAAAAACTATATAAATTTCGATCCAATCCTCCTATGTTACATAATTTAATTTCGGTCTATTTCATAACCAAAGGAAGCTCATCACTTTAGACTTAGACATCTTTTAAAATGATTTTTCAATAGAATCCTTTTATTTTTAAAACAACCAATTTAAAATTTGTATATAGTGTATATTTATTTGTTTTCTAAGGTTTATAAAACCATTAATAATCTAAATTATTATTTTATTACATTAATATGTATGTATGTGTATATGTGAACGTTCCTATTTTGAGCCTAAAATGTTTAGGATGTTTATAGCTAAAATCCAAGCTCATGACGATGAAGAACGGTCAAACTAGACCAACCGTCAAGAACACTTGCACAAGGAGAACATCCTTTCAAGCAATGTTGAGCTCCAGCACTAGCTGGGTGGATCTTTGTAACAACATTTGACGTTATGACACAGAGAGCAAAAGGGTCATTGTTAGCGAACACCCCTTTAACTAGGAGTTAAGAAACAAGTTTCTAGTGTCTTGGTCTATATCCGAGTCAGGGCTCTAAATCATAAATTTATACCAACAATCAACAATACAAGGTGTCAAGGCAACAAAGTTCGTTTCCTTTTATGATACCTCCAAATATTTTGACGTTCACACCAAAGGTGATTGTGTTCTCACATATTATGTAGTAATAATGGTCGAATGGATACATATGTGTGAACACGTGTAAATCTTAGTACCCAAAACACGTTACTTTACCATAACAACATACACCGTATGTGTAAGCAGCTGTGTGTATGTTTAGTACAACACCGTGGTCATGTATTGGTGTATGTGTAACTAGCTCTATGTGTATGGTTAGGAGCTAAGACAACACCATGGTCATGAATCCGCTTTAACTCGCATCTCCACTATTCTATCATAAATACACTGACGAAAACCATGGCGTATCGTCTATGTATGTACGCTATTCTAGTGACATTGCAGACACTAGTTTGGTTTGCGTGTCTTCTATATTCTATATTTGTGTCCAATTCATAACATTTCTATATATATTTACATGTTTTCTATATAAAATATATAGATGTAAACCCATTAAACACAATACATTCGTCCTCACTTGCTGAAAATCCAAAACCCACCATGACCATATATAATAAAGAATCTATTAACCCAAATTCAAAGACAACTTTATTTGAAAACATAACAAACATCTCCTAAAGACGAGAGTTATGTCAAGCGTAACAAATCGTTCAAGTTCAAAACAATATGATCATATAAATGTAATGAAACACTGCTTTTTATGATGTAAACAACGCAAATAAACTCACTACCGCCTTAGAAATCAAGAGGTTGCTTCCTTCAAGTAAGCAATGAGATCAGCACGGTCCTGTGGTTTCTTCAGTCCAGGAAAAACCATCTTTGTTCCAGGAATATACTGCATCATTCACAATCAAATATTCAAAATTTATTCAGACCAAAAAGCATATATACCCGAAACTACAGCATATTCCAAAGCACAAAAAAAACAAGTATAATAAAGCCGAAAGGGTTTCAGAAAGTATCAATTTGGTTTTGGCTGTTTTAAAATTGAAAGAGTTATTAATATATACCTTCTTAGGGTTAAGCAAGTAGTCGTAGAGCGTTTTCTCTTCCCAAATGACGGCCATATTCTTATTAGCAGCAGAATAAGAATAGCCTGCAGTAGTACCGGACTGCCTTCCAAAAAGCCCGTTCAAATTCGGTCCTATCATCCCCACACATTCCATATCAAAAAAATAATCATAATAATCTTGAAATAACCAAGCAGAACATCTTATTTATAAACAACAAACAAACCGGCATACGTATTCGATTATGAATCAATCATGGTATAAGACACACAATGCAGCCCTGATTGTTTTAAGAGGATTACTAAAAACATTTTGAATTTCATTTTATACACCTATATTTGGTCAAAATCAATTGGCTGTTTTTAGCTAAACCAATTGAACGAAATTAAACAATAACAAATGACACAAACTTATCAAATAACATGAATGAAATTTCAATTAGTGAAACTACAGGTACAAAGCCACATAAATCCAATTTTCTGCAAATAGTAGTGAAGAGCATAATAAGAATTAAAGTAGCTGTTTAATAAGACTAAGACCTTGTTTATGACCGGCGCCTTTGTCGACAGTATGACACTGGGCGCACTTGGTTTTGAATATCTTCTCTCCTGCTTTTGCATTACCCGGCGGTGCCTCTTCAAACGACGCCATTTTCCGATTTCAACAAAGAAAAAGAAAGAGATTAATTGATATACGCCACGCCAAGCCAAGCTAAGCTAATTTGTGCTGTTTGTTTCTAGACTCTTCTACGAGGTGTAGTATCGTGGCTTTAATTAATATACGCCGCCATTCTATTACTTCCACCGCCTCTACTCTACACCTCATTCTATTCTATTCTATTCTTTTTATTTTAATTATTTAATTTTTAAAACTAAAAAAAATAGCTAAAGTGTTTCATATCGTGTTTTAATAGTAGTGTGATGCTTATGGAAAAGAAGAAATACAGTTCATTCCAAGACTCTGATTCAGGTCTCAAATTTGTTAGAAGAGTGAAATGTGTTGAGTTTCTTTTGGGTAAAGAATAGAGCAAAAAAAGGCGGTCTCTCTTGAAAGGATTGGTGTAGTTTTCAGGTTTAATGGTTATATTTGGGGTGAGGTCGGTGCGGGTGTTTTTGTTTTGGTGTTGATTTCAGGTGGCTTTTTTTTTCCGATTTGGTGACTTGTATTGTTGTTTGATAGCTTGTTTTTGTTGTTACTAGCATCTTACTAGTTTCATTAAATTTTGTTGGTCGTTCAAAAAAAAAATAACAACTTTTTTAATAATAACTTAAATTGCCTTCACACCTTTTTTTTAATATGGTTTTCATTTCCGAAGGTAAGGGTTTTTATCATCCAGTCAATAAAATGAAAATGTGCTTATTGGTGAAGACAATGAAATGTTATGGGGTGGATTAGTTTAAAAAGAGAAAAAGAATGTGGACATTAATTTCCAAAGTTATGGGAAAAGTATTACTTACATGTGATATAGGTACCATGTTTAAGTATATTGTATAGTTTTATTTGTGCTTAAAACTTAAACATTGATATGTCTTTGCTTAGAGCCAATCTTATACTAACGTAAAAGCCAACTTAAAATATCAAACAGTTAACTACACTTACAAAGCTCAATAATTTTCATAATTTCAGGTTTATAACAACTTCAGTGTATTATTTGTTATATATTTGTTTTTTTTTGTAGATAAACGGGAATGCATTACCTAATACCATACTCAATTACTCATCTCAAATGTTTAAAATTTTCTTGTAGAATTCAAGTTCTTTTACCATCCTAAATGCATTACCTAATACCATACTCAATTACTCATCTCAAATGTTTAAAATTTTCTTGTAGAATTCAAGTTCTTTTACCATCCTAAGTAGTGAATGCCATCAACTTCATCGCTTCACCTTAAATACCAATTTTATATAGATATTTTCTCCATTAACACTCATTCGAAAAGAAATATACATCGGACTTAATGTGCAACAATGGCGTTTTGTTATTAGTTATTGCCCAAGAGTGTGAGTGTTTATAGAAGAACCAACCATATTCAATTAGATAGCCTATTTAGTTTTGGTTGGGTGGTGAAGGCTCTTCGTCTTTGGAGTGAAGATCCTGACGAGACATGAGAGTAGATTTTATCTTAAGAGTAGTTTAGGAGTAAGAGTAGGAGTAGACGTGTGTGTAGTTGTAAAAAAAGTCACCATTATATCAAGTCTGGAATTTATAGAATCATGGTTTATGATGTCAGTTGTTGCAATAGAGCATGAACACACCTAATGTTTATTTAGTGTCACAAACTATGAATGCAAATCAACCTTTTATAGATGATTTTATATCCCTAAAAGCCAATACCATATTCCTTATAACATATCTGCATATGAAAACATTTGTTCATCCTTATATGCATTTGGTTCATCAAGAGCTTTCACAAATGTAGGACAAAAGAAATCAGGAGTTATTTGGTTAACAACTAACTGAACTACTGAATGTGCTTGAAACAGGAATCAAACATAGCCCTAGACTTCGTAAGTCTTGCTTCGGATCCTGCAAAAATATATATTTTATTTGTAATTTAGTTTATGGATAAGAAATTTGAAATTATATTTAAATTCGAGAAATTGAGAGGTCTACCTGCTGTTGTGGCTCAAATAGAGTTCCTTGTTTTATGTGCAGGGTCATAAGAGCCTGATTATAAGATAAAAACATATGGGATATGCAAATTCCATGGAAAGACATACGTACCCTCACGTATCGAATGTTTCGGTCTAATTTTTTTTCCTTTATAAATAAGCTGTTTGTAAATATGGTTTTAGTAATGAAGAATTTTTCTCACTATAATTATTTAGGAGATATCATGCCTTAAAAACTACTACAGGCTAAGTACACACAAACCAAAACAAGCATATCTACATACACATATATCTATATATATAAAGTTATAAACCGTTTGTATATATATTTGATGTTTGGTTGGTCATACGATATACTCACCTCGATCTGTCCATGCAGGAATCTAATGTGGCCTAAAGTTTCCAACAGTACTGCTGGTGCTTCATTCTGTAATAAAAGAAACCCGTTATTTTAATATATTGCCAGCAGAAATGTCTTCCATTTCGGGAAGATAATATCTGCTTATTTTAATATACATTTGATAAATTTGAACTTAAGCTTGCGTTCTGAGACATTCTTTATAACATGAAATAAGGAAATCAACCTATTTTCTACATATAAAAATCAGTAATGTTTAATACAATATTGCTTTACCAATAGAATAAAGTAATTAACTATATATTTTGGTTTCTACTTATTTTTAGGCAAAAGAACAATATGTTAATTTCTTAAACACAGATTCGTATTACTTAATCAATAATTATCAAAAAAGTCTTTGTCCAGTCGAGTTATCTAAATTAGCACAGTACCAGATTAACTAAGCACAGAGTATTGAATTTTAATAAATTTTTAAACACACAAACATTTTTTGGTTATTTGAATTCAGAGAGCTATAAATTTGATTCCAGAGGCATCAGTTTCTCTTTTAAAAAATTAGAAGGAAGAATTTACTTAAACATACCTTTCCAAAAGGTGCAACTAACTGGTGGAGCTTAGAAATTTTGTCATCCAATTCCTTTTCACTTTCCTGATACGTCAAAACCAAAAAAAAATTGAACAATTTTATTGAATCAAATAAATAACACAGGTGCAGAAATATTATGCTTAGAGTTGCTAAAATTGGCAGATTGTAAAGAGCAGAAACCATAGCAGCATTATAATGTGCAAATACTGTCATACTCAGTTAAGTGTATAAAGAGGAGTTTTCATTATATGTAACCGATTTGCGCAACCGTGAAAACTGGACACAAAGGACACTATTTTGTAGCATACCTTCAAATCAGATGGACATTCCTTTTCATTCTGAGGTGTTTTTAGGGGTGATGATGAGAGGTTCCAGCTGCTATCTTCTGCTACTTCTGATACTATCTCCCACTATTTGTGTAAACCAAATTTAGAAATTAGAAAAAAAAAAGGAAAAAAAAAACATGAACATGAAATAGCACCTTTGGTTCATTAGATGAAGCTAACTGAAGTTTTAAATTTGGAAACCGAATGTCCTCCATTTGTCGCTTCCACCTTTCCATGCTAACACTGCCACTCATTCTGCATAAAAATGTCATTAATATGGTTTCTATAGATCTGTATACTTTAATTGCCACATTCTTCTGTAGAAAGAATATTGTACACAAACACACACATATGTATATATATAAATATTAGGATGACTTACATCTTCGCACAGTTTACTCCAGAAGAATTATCAGTGACTGTAGTTGAAGAACTGCTGTTTTTTGTTACTTTCGATTCAGTTGTAGTTGAGGAATCACTGTTTTTTAGGATGCTTAATGCGGATTCACTTTCACGCGTGAAATCGCTGGTTGCTGAAAGCCTAAGACAAGTGTGTATTCCTTTGTAAGTGTCATCATCAGATGTTTGAACTAGTTTCTTTGCATCACAACTGTTGCATCTGTTATATTTCAATGGCCAAAACATTAATGACTGAAAATCCCTCAAGTACACTCGTAAAGAAGATCCAGAAGACAAATCAATAAATGCAATAACAAAATCCCTCACAACTTGGCATGTCACATCCGAAATGTGAGTGTGATGCAACGGGTTCTCGAAATAGCAGGCAACGGCTAGTGGTTATGTTACCGATAGCCTTAGCTTTGCTACTATGTAAAGTGAAAGAAATATATCTGAATGTATTCCAAAGAAGGTCAATATTAGGAAACCCTAGAGAAGCCTAGCTTAGGCTGATGGGCTAAATACAAATATAGATATAACACATGAAAACCGCTAGTACATCTATAATATGCTCTGCAAATTTACATGTAGTGTAAGACTGTAAGTTCTAGAAAGTATCATATCATATTTTAACATCTAAACTTTAGTGTACATGAACGAAGTTAAATTTTCACACCAATTCATTGTTATTCATACCTCGGGTAATTGGCACCAAGAATAGACATCTCGTGAAACTTCTGGCAAATATAGCCATCATCAAGTGCTTTTTCAACCTCTATGCCCTTGTTCACTTCCACTTGGCATTTCAGAGGGATACTTTTAATAGGGCTGTACTTTCAGGAAACAAGCGCCATATTACACATTCATGTATTACTTTGTCTTAATTCAAAACACACATTTACACATAGTTCTACACATATGTATCAAGGTAGTTCAACAGTAGCTTTAAGGATCCCTTCATGTACATTAATAAGATAAAAGAATCTGAAACATAGCGAGAAGTAGATACAGATTAAGATTACCATGGGTATTTAGAACTTATTTTATTTTGAAGACGCTTTGTGACATCATCATAGGGTACTCGATACCCTGTATCCGAACTCCCTTTCACTCGCTGGATCCACTTAGCAATGTCATCGCTCCTACTCTTACTGCACAAAGTATCAAATACACACACATATTATCTTGCATAACTTTTTCCATTTTTCTTAATGAAGTATAATATTGTCACACACACGCTTATGATGACTTACTTCTTTGTAGATGCAAGTTTGTGACCGGGAGCCTCAAAACTGCAGTCGGTATCTTTATTATCTGGTTTGCCACTCAATGGAGATGGTGGCTCCCACATCCTAAAAGCAGTTCCAGCATAATGTGACTGTGTGTCATTGTTAACAATTTGAAGGTCAACCAACATGCTCCCTGTCCTCCTTTGATAACTTTCGATTTACTTCCAAAATACCTAACTGTATATTGACAGAAAATGCAGAAATTAAACACTTAAAGATAACTTTATAGTATCCATCAGGTCTCTAATTTTATCCATACCATTTTCTGACTATATTTCTAAAAATATCCAGCCATATACTCATACTAGTAGGAGAGCCCGCGCGTTGCGGCGGGAACGCACCGTGATTTCGGTTGGTAGTGATTACATTGCACACGCGTTGCATGGGGACTTTTGTGTACATACCATGAATGGCTAAAGTGTAGTTTTGAATTATCTCTCTCGTTGACGGGTTCCTTGGATGGTCTTGATGGTGATATATATAAAGCTGGAGCGAGTTATGCATTTCAATCTATCAAGCTAAGGGACCAAGACCTCGATGTTCAAGAATTGACCCATCAAGATAATTTTTATAATTTAGATAAGGTATATATTATACAAAAAATGTGTTCTATTTCAAAGATGTAAAATATAAAAAAGAAAATAAAAAAGAAGAAATAAAAACTTGGCATTTCCCGAACAATAAAATGTTATTTTTTCCATCTGAATCATCCGACTAACAAACATTGGATTCTATAGCCCAAATATCATAATACATAAAACTTAGACTATGAATAAAATGTGTTACTCGCACATAATACATCAGTAAATCCTAAACCGTCGCCTTGAACTTCTAGGATATGAGCTGAGCTTATTTCTTGAGCTACACCCCAATATGTTGTTTTACCTTTTACCTATGCATATAGGAGTTGGTTTCATTTTTGAGACAGGTAAAAGTTTGATCCACCTCTACGTATACTGAAGTTATTTAACATCTGTATATATCTGGTGCTCAAGTATAGTACTCCAAACACTTCTAAAATAACTTAGCTTAATAGCACTGTTTTTGGCAAATTCTTGAAACCAGAACCTTCTTTCCAAATCTTGAAAGAAACTGGATTACAATAAAGAACATCATCAAGATCATAAATGCAAGCATTTACCAAAAGAAAAACGAAAAAACATAAAATGAAATAATAACAATATAGCATGTCTGTGTGTAGAAAAATATATTTTGAAATATGGTTACACCAACTTCAATGTATGCATAAACTTTTTAAATCATTTTCTGATTATTTAGATTGAAGTTTGGTGTATATTTAGACATATCAAGCATCACTATTCACAAGCCCATTTAGGGGTGTAAACGAGCCATGTCGTTGGCCAGCCACTCGAGATCGGCTCAAAAAAAAAGTTTTGAATCAAGCCGAGGTTAAACGAGCTAGAGCCTAAAAATAAGCTTGTTTAATAAACAAGTATGGGCTTCACTTATCGAGCTTGGACAGGCTAGCGAGCTCAAACGAGCCTAGTATGTATATTAGTTCACACACAGGAAATACAAAAGGACCCAACATCAGCTAATTCATTTTACTCGTTTGATAAGTTAAAGATAAATCGTAATCCTAATCAATCCCCTAATAAGTAATCGATTAAAAGTTCTATGAATGGAAAGTGCATCAGCTTATGCAAGCATCAACCAATGCGAGAACTATGTTGTTAGAGAGAAGTTTATTTGAGATTCATTACGACCTTAAGATACCCATTCTCTATGGATAACTTTGCGGACTGCAACAGCTAAAAAGTAAAATTAAATATTAATTAAAAGAAAACTAAGGCTAGAATCAAGATCAGTAGTAAAATTAAGTATTATGGTTGTCATCCATCCTCTCATCTAGTGCTACTCACCTTATTATTATTGATGTCACCCATCCTCTCATCTGCTGCTACTCACCTTATTGAAGCTGCAATGTATCCCACCTGACACAAACATAATTGAGGTAGCTTTTATCAACATGCACAATCAATTTAAAGCTATAATCTTTTTAGATATTTTATTTAAGTTTGATGCTACATGGAACCATATCAGCAACTTAGTTTGCTTCTTGTTATCTATCCGAAAAGGTTAAACTAAAAGAGTGCAAAATAAAGCAGTGAAGAGTCAAAGCAATTAATCAAATTCAAGTTACCTCTTTAGAGGTTTATAGTCATCTTAATATCCAATACGATTGCACCCAAAATCTACTTATGGTTGAAATCGATAACCCATACAGGTCGTCTAGCAAACATCAATTTCTCTTTCTAAATAGAACTTTAGAGCAAATTTGTTTATGATACCCAAACCTAAAGCCAAACCCAAACTTTAGAGCAAAAGTACTAATTCTCTACTTTTTAATTTAATTTTTGAAATTGGATAAAAAAAACGTTGGGAATGAAAATTACCTCTGCAAACATATTGTCTAAGCATCAACAAACAATTATAACCCATACAAAAACAAACCAGCAGAACAGAAGACGATATTCAAATGAAATAAAACTGGTTTTATAACATAATATAAAACTGGAAGTGGAGAGAATAATATAAAACAGCAACACTGACCTAAAAACAACAACATAATTTCAACTATCAAGTAATTATTTTTTGAAAAAAAAAATCCAAATGAAATAAAAAAAAGGAGATGCGTACATTAACACCATATTTACGCGAGTTCTTTGCCATCTCTTACACATACTTGTCCTTTCCAACACGTCCTATGTAACTTGTTTCACCAAGGATTTGAAGCAACCACTGAAGACCAACAAATAAGGGGTAAATTACTTTTTTCACATACATTTAAGTTCAAATAAAGCATCCAGTCAGTTACTTACCTGGGCAACTCGGAGAGAGTTCTGAGTAGCAGCTCTAGCAATGTACTCAACGGTGTGTTTAGAAGCCATTTCATCATACCTGAAATAAAGCCAAAACAAAATAAAAATCACCAAAGTCAATAACATAAAAAGATAGACGCAACATGTGATCATAAGCAGTTTTGGTTGAGTTGATAAGACTTACGATAACAATAAATTCAGGCTTTGTGTCGCCAAATCCCACAATTAACAGCAAAATAACATAAAAGAAGAACTGATGGTGATGCGTACCAGATGGCAGTAGCAAGACGAGCCATATGTCGATTGAACCGCCTTCCCTTGGGGTGACGACTTGAGATTCATGGTGATGAGGGAGGAATGACAGGTAATAGTAATATAGACAATTGATGATGAAACGTCAATTGAATAACAATTGAATAACAATTGATGATTAAATAGTTGGGAACTGCCAGGAGGAGGTATACGAAGGTCGCCAACATAATAATAAGTGATAATAAATATAGGAGCGTCTTAAGAAAGAAAGAAAGATAAAATAGAATATGAAAATTCTCCTATGCATTATAATGTATTATAAAACCACAATTAAGTCTCATATCTTCTTCCACAAATAAATTAGACCGTAATTGTCGACCGATCAGACAAAACCTAACACTAGATGCTGTTAATTTCTAGAATTACATTACAAATTATGTTAAGTATGTTCTAAACCCTAACTAATGATTTGATACGATTAGATTACATGGAGCATTATTATCACATCGAATCAGAATTTAAGTAAGTGCATGTAGGAACTAATTTAAGTCTCAATTTATAGCGTAAATTCGAAATTAGTGAAATCATGAGAAAAATTAGGCTTGATGTTCACGATTCAAATGAGGAAATGGATGATCAAAACGTTCAAAAATGAGAAGCATAAATGATCAATCAAAGAGAAGACTATAGGAGTTGAAGAGAACATACTTTAATTTCTGAATGAATTAAGATCTTCAGTGTGATTCAACTGGAATTTAAAATTAATTTGGCAGTCATTGTTCCTCTTGTTCAAAGGAAATTGAAATGGAAATATGAGTCACACTCACACGTCCATGGTTTTATTTTCACGTTACAGCTTTCGAATACTGAAAAATAAAAATTAACAAGTGACAAGTGTAACCTTTATCAATTTATTCTTTTCTTAGAACAAGGGCATACACTACCTTCCATTCACACAAAATCCTTCATGATACTATGGGATTTGTTGGACCTGTAAATGGACAAAACATTCTCTCACACCCCGATCAAAGGCGGCGGAACATGTCGGGGTGTAACGTGATTGGACAATTACACAAGACACTATTTAAAGTGACAATATTTATTCAACTCAATTTATTTCAACAAATCAATAACAACACATCTCGTTCATATAAACAAATAGCATTCATATTGTTCGTTTTACTAATACCCTAATAGTCTTGGTAACGTTTTCCATCAAGCACTCGAGTCAACAAAAGTCAAACCTGTAACATTTCATAGAATAAAGTTTGTCAACACAAAGGTTGGTGAGCAATTCATAAGTTTGAGCATATAAGTATATAGTAATAAAAAGCCACAAAACTTGTATACAAAACAATAAATAAGAGCTATAAACCTGGATAAAATAGTTATCGCTAAACAAGTTAGCGACACCTAGCTATTGGCAATTAGTCTAGGATTTTATTGACAATTGCTAATAAGCTTACATTAGCACCACCTAGCTACAAGGGGTTGCCAAGTAGTCTAGGATTTTATAGTTATCGTTAATTGCATTACGTTAACGACACCTTGCCATTGCCAAATGGTATAGGATTTATAGTTCCACCATCCAAAAGCTGTAAACACATAGGCAAATAAGCATAGAACACCAAATCGAGCAATTATTCAAGTCAAGTATACAATCACGTTTGTGGGTTTAAGACTCAAGTAAATAAAACATTTAGTTTGATAAGTATGAAATGTCACCCCAAAACGAAAGATGGAAAAAGGGGTATGAAAGTACTCACCTCGATTGACGAATCGGGAAATAATAAATGATCGACATATAAAAGCTTGTGAACGAAATGAACAAATCCGACTTGAAAGCTAATTGAAAACAAATAAATAAAATATATTAATGAACTTGAACTTTTGTGAAACTATATTTGAAACATTGAACAAAAGGTTCGGTTGTAAATCGGATTATCGGTTAATTTGTTAATGGTTAGGGACTCGTACTTAAATGACAATTAAAATAAAATAATATTATTTTATTGAGCTTTTAAATAATTAACCAATATTAAATATAAGCAAGACGGGTTTAAAACAAGGTTTCGGCTTTTTATAAAAAGAAAGAATTGATAATAAAGTTTATAATAATATTATTAATGATAATAATAATTCTAAAAAGATATGATATATATATATATATATATATATATATGTTTATATGTATATATATATATATATATACATAAGATAAAGATGTTAATAATAAAAACAATAATTATTTTTAATAATACTAATATAGTATAATAAATATAACAATAATAATTATTATTAATACTAATAATGATAGTAAAGAATATAATCTTGGTATTAATTTTAAGGTGTTGTTGATAAAAATAGTAATAATAATAAGTAATGATATTGATAGTAAATAATAACACTATACTCGATGTCAGTTCGATTTCTAAATGAGTTCACAAAATAACTATATTAATATTATTGCTAGTAATTAATGATAAAATATGATTTTTAATAGATAATAATAATATGACATTTAATAATATTAATAACAATTTTAATATTTATAATAATAATAATAATAATAATAATAATAATAATCTTGTTAATAATAGTTTTAACTTCAATATTTATAATAATAATGGTAATAATAATATTAATAATAAATACCTATAATAGTAAACTCAACATATTAATACTAATAATAGTTTTTATGTAGTAATGTTAGTATTAATAGTAATACAATTTTGTTAAATATAAAAATAATGCCAAAACCGGTCTAGGATGAGACCCGAACCCGAGACCTCTAGCTCAACAACTTGTGTATAACCAACCGAACCAAAATAACAATTGTTAAATTTAAACCCCTAATCAAATTCAAAACAACGCTATATCCAATCCAACTCGTTATAACCAAACAATATATCCATTTATTAACAATTTGAATCCGACAATCAACATGAAAATTAATAATAACAAAACCCGAATTAGTTTACCTATTAGGTGATTATGAGGTCGTCGGAGATGAAGACACGGAGGGTTGCCGGAGCAAATTTTCGGCAGAGCCGAGAGAGAGATGGAGTAAGAGAGAGAGAGAGAGACAACACGAGAGAGATAGAGAGGTAGAGAGAGAGAAAGAGAGAGATACGAAGACAGAGAGAGCGAGAGGGAAAGAGCCGAGAGGGAGAAGATAGTGGCCGGAGCACCGGGGGCCATGGCAGCTGCCTGAAAAAAACGCGCGGGGGGGGGGGGGGGAGGGAGAGCTCGCTGGAGAACGAAAGGAGGGAAGGAGGGGGTGTTGCGGGGCTGCCGGAAAGCCGAGAAGGGGAAAAGGGAAGTGGTGGTGGTACGGCTGGAGTGATGGCAGCGGTGGAGGTGGTGGGTGGTGTTCGGATGTGAGGAAGGAGATGATGGTGGCCGGCGAAGGTGGCTGCGGCGGCGGCCGGAATTCCTCAACGGTCGCCGGAAATCGGCAAGAGGGAGGGGTGGCGGCTTGATGTTTATGAAATAGGGTTAGGGTTTGTTTTTTATAGGTGGGTATAAATGTTACGTTTTTGGCCCCTCAAGTTTGGTATTTAGTTATAAATGGTTTAAATCTTAAATAGGTTTAAGGAAATCCACTTTAGCCCCTAGAGTTTATTTAACCGAGCTTATAAACTATAAATAACTTTATTTTGACAAACCTCGCACATGCTAGAGTGATAGTATCAATGAGTTGATGAATTCCGATTCGAATTTACAAGTTTAACCACAATTACGAAGTATAACTTATTTAAAATAAACGCGAAATAAATCAGCATGTTACAAAAAGATTACAAAAAAAATGAATATAGAACGAGACTCAAATTTGACGAATGTCACACATTCAATAAACTGTTTGTGAATCGTTTGATGGAAAGTTCGTTTATGTTTGTATCCGTCTGCTAACACTATGTATCAAGTTGCTGCTACTATGGTTTTGGCCATGTGCTAAGGATACACTGGGCTTAGGCCGAAGGCTTTTTTATTTAACAGCGTTTGAAACTACCCCCAATACCCTAGCGACGAAATGTCAATCGTCCATACTGATCTTGACGCTCCAGACCTCACTCACCCAGGGACACGATCAAGGAGGAAACCCATCATTTTAGGAAAACCTCTTTTAGTCTGGTTTTAAACCTGAGACCTTAAAGATCCTAAGCCTTAAGTCCTTAACGGCCACCCCCGTGCCATTGGACCAAAAGGTCAATTGCAAGACTCGAATCGACCAATTAGCTTGCTGATTGTGATGAAGACCATGTAAAATAAAAAAAACTATAACTTGAATTGGATAATTCCCAAAACACTTTAATTAACTAATAAAAGTAAACTCAGAAACCTCATTACAAAACGAACCATAACTCGATTTATATATGCTAACCCAGCATGGTTAAGAGGAAATTGACAACAAAACAAACCATATTAATTCAACTGGATGACCTAATGATCTTATTTAAGCCACAGTTTAACTTCTAAGCCTTATTTAACCATTGCTAACATGTCAACATCATACATATATAAGTAATACTGGTCTTTCCTATCCTATCTTGGATAAATAATTGAAAATAAAAAATTATGCAACAGACACATGCTGGTAAAGGAAATCCAACTAATATTGAAGTTAAAGTAGCTGTATCTCATCCTAGAATCATGCTTTAAGATGGCAGTAGTTGCAATATATCTGGTATGATCACACCCAAATGTTTATTCAGTGTCACACAAATTATACATGTGATTTGCGAAGTAGGTTTATTAAGATGGTTTATTATTTAAAAGCCAATACCATGCTTCTTTTAACATGCCCACAAATGAAAACAGTTCTTTAGCTTTATATGCATTTGGTTCATCAGAAGGTTCCTCAAATGTAAGACACTAGGACTTGTAGTTGTTTGATTAGTAACCGGAAATATGCTTGAAACAAGGTATCCAGCATGGCCCTTGACTTCTTAGGTCTTGCTTCAGATCCTGCACAAACATTTTTTTTATTTGTAATTCAGCTTATTAATGATTTAACTTTGAAATTAAATTTATGCGAAAGAGGATGCGAATTCAATAAATTGGGAGTTCTACCTGCTTCTGTGGTTCTTATGGAGCTCATTCATGTGTGTTTTGGGTCGTAAAAGCCTGATTATAAGATAAAACATATAGGTTATGTGGTTCCACGGAAAGACATACATACCCTCACGGCTCATGGTTATATATAATTTAATAGGAGACCACACACCCACACACACATATATATATGACAACTTACTTCTTCGTATGATTCAGTCCAAGGGAATAAATCGGTGATTGTAGAATATTCTGCTTGACTTAGGCTTCTTAATTCTGGCTCAATAAATGCAAATGAAACCTCATCTCTACATACAGTTGCATGTGTGTGTCAGACATATGGGTCATTAGTTATCTATGTCAATTTTACTATGTACACTTTCCAAAACCAGAATTACAGAATCGAATATATATTTCCCACTTCATGTTGCATTCTTTTGATATTTATAAGGGTCACACTTCATGTTGCATTCTTTTGATATATATAAGGGTCACAAGTAGGAGAAAGCCAACACTGTAATGAACTTGAGCCCTTTAATATATCAGGACATCACTTTAACGTAGCTAGACACTGTAGAAAACTTTTTTTATTGTGCATAATCAAAGGTACTGTTTCACACAAATTCGGTGCTTGAGTATTCAGAACCAAGAATGGACTTTCGACCATATTTTCACCAGCTATAGCCATCATGGCATCATCAACTTGGTGCGTGATAATAAAACTATTTCTGTACTTTCAGAAAACAATTCGATGCAGGAGCATCCGGTCCATTTAGTTGGCCCGGCCCAATGTTTATTTTTATCTATAAATAGGATTGTTAGGTCTTTCATTAGTTAGTGGATTGTTTTTGAATTAAAGATTGTAAGCTTTTAAGCTTGTTAACCGAATCATTCGGTTCGAATCGTTTGAATGAAATCATTGTGTTCCTGAGCCATTTGAGTAAAGCCGTGGAATCGGCATCATTAAAAAAACCCGTCCTCGAGTTTTGCCTCCGGGATCGAACGGAACATCAACCAGTTTCCAATTTATTATTATCATCACGAATTGCCCATATAGTTCAACTTTATGAATCGTCTTGCCCAACTTGGGACATGTACCATCTGGGTCGAAAGAAGCATTAAATCGTTTCTTGTTCACCAACGATTCAAAAACCGATTCACCTATTTGTGGCGCATCAACTAGAACACTTAAATTCTTTGGCCTAATACCATTTTGTAATTCCAAATGATAATTTACGTGTAGCCCAAGTGTACCTTTTACATGCTTTGTAGCTTCACCATGTGCAACCCCCACAAGAACATTTCCATATATGTGATTGGAGTCTTCATTTGTAATAAATGACTTTTCACATGGGTTATCGTAAACCATATTAACAACTTTGGAAACCCCAATAATTTCTACGTTTTTAAAATTTGAATTAATAGGATAACCCAAATTTTATCCATGTCTCCCATGATTTTCGGCAACATGATTGGGAATTCTAAAACGGGTTCGTCACCTCTGCCAAACTCACAGCTGCCACCCGTAGCCATCTTATCACCTTCATTGATAACGGCTGTATCTTTTGGACACTCTTCAAAGAAAACAACAGACATTGTAACACAATCTGTCATCACCCTATTACGCGGATTTTCATTCATGTCTTTGGTTTCCGTCGATTCACAACGATCGGACCTGGACAAAAAATCAGTCCCGACAAATGGTTCACCCCATTTGATATTATCTTCTTCGTCCCCGTAGTTATCAAACACGGGTGGTGAATCATAGTTAAATCGCAACCGGAAGGGTTCACCTCTTTTACCTTGGAATTATCAAAACAAGGAGGTGAATGATAGATAAAATCGCCATGGGTAGGATGCTCCTCATTCCCGGTTAACTCGTCCCCGACGGGTTCTTCCGGTTCTGTTTCCTTCCATGTCGACGATGCCTTAAGATCTCGGATCCGTTGCTTGAGTCGCCTAATCTCGTGTTGTAACTCGAGGTCGCGTACTCTTTGTCGGAGTCTTTTGATCTTAAGATCCCGTGGGTCGGGATAGACTCCATCGCTGCCTCGGTCGGCGAATCTGCGAATTGGACATCGATCTTCTCCACGAGCACGTGAACCACCAATGTTCTTGTTGATGCCTCGGTCGGCGACTCTTCGAACAAGAAAGCACTCGTCTCCACGTAGAGCCATTTGAACAACCAAAACTCTGATACCAAATGATGCCGATTCCACGGCTTTACTCAAATGGCTCAAGAACACAATGATTTCATTCAAACGATTCGAACCGAATGATTCGGTTAACAAGCTTAAAAGCTTACAATCTTTAATTCAAAAAC
This sequence comes from Bidens hawaiensis, assembly GCF_021521415.1. Lineage (NCBI taxonomy): Eukaryota > Viridiplantae > Streptophyta > Magnoliopsida > Asterales > Asteraceae > Bidens > Bidens hawaiensis. The sequence goes on from NW_027495952.1 coordinate 26,370, forward strand.
AATCCACTAACTAATGTAAGACCTAACAATCTTATTTATAAATAACAATAAAACATTGGGCCGGGCCAACTAAATGGACCGGATGCTCCTGCATCACAATCACTATATTACGCATGTGTATTACCTTCTATATATTATCAAGGAAGTTCAATGATAGCTTTAATGGCCCAGATCGAATTAAACACGAGAATATATTTGGCACAACTCACCAATTTTATTAATCAAGAAAATAACTCAAAACTTGATCAATTCTCTCTTAACCCTTACATGAATTCTTTGGGTTTATATAAAGGCTCGATTACAATTAGAGTAAAACACAAACTCCTATTTATCTATTAAATAAAATTCCATCTCTATCTAATAAATAAAATAGATAATTATCTCTAATTGCAATAATTAAATAATTAATGAGATCGATCCATTGGCTCGAACCGGCCCACCTTCCCGACCCATAACTCGGTTCGGGAATTAACTCCAACAAGCTTTATGGGTCATTTTCATGCATAGGAATAAGATAAAAAGATATTGAAACATGCTATGTGCGAAAGTAGAGAAAGATTAAGTTTATACGTATTCCTTTGGTATAAACTAAGTCTTCCATTTGATAGGAGATCACACACACACACATACGAAGACTTACTTCTTTCTATAGTTCAGTCCAAGAGAATTATCAGTGATTGTAGAAGTTGATTCTGCTGCAGTTGAAGGACCACTGTTTCTTAGGCTTCTTATTTCTGGTTCAACTAATGTATATGAGGACTCATCTCTGCATACAGTTGCATGTATGTGTCAGACATATGGGTCATTTAGTTGTCTATGTCAATTTTACTATGTACGCCTTCCAAAACCAGAACTACAAAATCGAATATACATTTCCAACGTCATGTTGCATTTTTTTTATATTCATAAGGGCCACAAGTAGGAGAAAGCCAATATGTGCCCCTGTCTAAATAGGGTTATATGTACATATACAATCAATAATGGCTTTCAATAAGAAGATTATTATAAACAAACATGTCTGATGACTTACTTTTTTTTAGATCCCAATATTTGAGGCCTTTTGATATACTCAAAATGATTATCAGTGATTATAGAAGCCGAATCAGTTGCAGTTGAGGAATGATTGTTACTTAAAACTGTATGGCAGGTGTGCTCTCCTATGTAAGAGACATGAAACACAGATGGGTCCTCATCAGATCTTTGAACTTGCTTCAATGCACGACAACCAGCTGTTTGTTTGAAGTTACATCTATAATAGTGTCTGCAAACTTAAAAATACTGTAATGAACTTGAGTTCTTGAATATATCAGGACATCACTTTAATATAGCTAGATACTGTTGAAAACTAATTTTATTGTACTTGACCAAAAGTATATTTTCACTATTTCTCCCAAATTCGGTGCTTTGCATACCTTGGGTATTTAGAACCAAGAATTTCCTTTTGACCATGTTTCCGCCAGATATAGCCATCATCAGGTGCAACCTCTATACCCATGTTCACTTTCACTTGGCGCTTGATAATAATTCTTTTTCTGTACTTTCAGAAAACAATCACTATATTACGCATATGTGTATTACCTTCTATATATTCTCAAGGAAGTTCAATGATAGCTTTATGAGTCATTTTCATGCATATGAATTAGATAAAAAGATATTGAAACATGCTATGCGAGAAAGTAGAGAAAGATTAAGTTTTGGTATAAACGAAGTCTTCCATTTGATAGGAGACCACACACACACACAGATACGAAGACTTACTTCTTTGTATAGTTCAGTCCAAGAGAATTATCAGTGATTGTAGAAGTTGATTCTGCTGCAGTTGAAGGACCACTGTTTTTTAGGCTTCTTAATTCTGGTTCAATTAATGTATATGAGGATTCATCTCTGCATACAGTTGCATGCATGTGTCAGACATATGGGTCATTTAGTTGTCTATGTCAATTTTACTATGTACGCTTTCCAAAACCAGAATTACAAAATCGAATATTCCCCACGTCATGTTGCATTCTTTCGATATTTATGAGGGCCACAAGTAGGAGAAAACCTATATGCACCCCTGTCTAAATAGGGTCATGTGTACACACGCAATCAATAGACAATAATGGCTTCCAGTAAGAGGATTATCATAAGCAAACATGTCTGATGACTTACTTTGTGTTAGAGCCCAATACTTGAGGCCTTTTGGCATACTCAAAATTGTCATCAGTGATTATAGAAGCCGAATCAGTTGCAGTTGAGGAATGATTGTTACTTAAAACTGTATGGCAGGTGTGCTCTCCCATGTAAGATACTTCAAAGATAGATGGGTCCTCATCAGATCTTCGAACATGCTTCAATGCACGACAACCAGTTGGACATTTATAGGGACATCTATAATACTGTCTGCAAACTTAAAAATACTGTAATGAACTTGAGTCCTTGAATATATCAGGACATCACTTTAATATAGCTAGATACTATAGAAAACTTTTTATTGTACATGATCAAAAGAATATTTTCACTATTTCTCACAAATTCGGTGCTTTACGTACCTTGGGTATTCGAAAAAGAATGAACTTTTGACCATATTTCCGCCAGCTATAGCCATCATCAGGTGCCTTTTCAACCTCTATACCCATGTTCACTTTCACTTGGTGCGTGATAACGATTCTTCTTCTGTACTTTCGGAAAACAATCACTATATTACGCATATGTGTATTACCTTCTACATATTATCAAGGGAGTTAAATGCTGACTTTATGGGCCATTTTCATGCATAGGAATTAGATAGAAGATATTGAAGCATGCTATGTGACAAGGTAGAGAAAGATTAAGGTTATACGTATACCTTCGGTATGTGGAACAACGTCTTTCATTATGGAGACACTTACTCACATCGTTCGGGTACCCTTTAACTTGCAAGTCCACATTCTGATCAATCAGAAGCTGATCATCAACTCGTTCCATGTGTTCCTTGGCATCACTTGACGAATTTTGATTTAATTTACCTACATTCAGGAGACAAATAACGAAATGCTTGGGATAACATCTAGACACTGCCAATTTGTTGGTAACATATTGGAAGTTCAATAACAAGCAATTTGTGTAACAGAAGCAGGAATGTAACGTAATATTGTTAATCAAGTTATTAATATTTTTCAGGTGGGATATTAACATCTTGTATGCCTTAACTAGCAAGTTTAAGAAGGTCACCATAAAGATTGGTTGCTATCACCGGGGTCGCAACCGTTGACAGATCATTAATTGGTATCATTCTATCCAGATCTTTGAAAAGTTGATGTTTTAACTCTTCCACCATAGACTGAAAAACATATTGATAAAATCAGCAGAATGCTACATGATAAATTTGAACAAGCTTTTATCAGTTATGAAATACATTAACCTTCTGAAAATCATTAAGATCATTTATGGATAGATGATAGCCACCATCAAAGGTTGCTCCCACAACTTCCAAGATAGAGTTAAACAAAAGCCCGATCCCACCTACAACACAGTTGTACATGTACACCTTGTCATCTAAAATACTAGCTTTCGCGTGCTTGATTATCGTCTTCCATATGTTATTATTGGGCCCACCAAGTAGCTATATCATACACATAAAAACTATATTGATTAACCAGTGACAGATTTATAAAAAATGGAAATTACTAAATGAAGAAACTCTTACTGCGCATAGTGAGGTCATTGGTAGTATACACTTGTAGAAAGTCTTTCAAGGTATATATATTGTGTGATGCAAACCGCATATGCAAAACCCCGTCTTTTGTTATCTTTTCCAAGCGCCATATGTCATCACCCAAGGATGGAGGATAGTGCTTTTTGTATGCTAAATAACAAATATAAATAAATATAATATATATATATATACACAGAGGTAATGGAACTTATTATCTAAAGGTAACATAGAATTACCCAAATACACTTTCTTTAATAAACTATAATCTGAAAGACTTTTCATTTCACAAGATGCCTCACATTCTTTTCACAAAATTGTCTTTTTGGTCAAATATCTATTGATTCATATATAAATCAGGATTTGTCAACCACTCAAACATCTGATTATCTTATTATTACAAAAGTTCAAACTGCATCTGGTTTTATTACAACTGATCACTTTTAAAAACATAAAGACGGTAGCAGAGATTTATGAAAACAGAAAGAGGAACTTACATTCTCCCCTCTGATCTTTTACCACAAAGGCTTCACTTATTGCTTCTCTAATTCTCACTCCAGCAGTTGAATTTTTGGCTTTTGCCCCTATTCTAAACTTCCTGCTTCTTCTCCAGCTCGAATTATCAGTAAAAAATACATCACCTAAATCTACAACGCCTTCTTTCAGATTTACTACCAAATTCCCTGTTAGCAATGGCCTTTTGCCAGTTCTTTCACGTATAACATTGGCATCAAAAACACTCTGAGGCCAGTCTTCATGATCATCATCAGGAATATCACCATCAAGAGGCACGATCACTATCTTTAGCGAAGATAAAGGTCCATGTGATACAATCTTGTTGCAGTTAGCATCAAATAATACTAGTTTAATAGCACTATTGTCCTCAGATTCTATTCTACTTCCAGTGATATATGTAGGAAGAAACTTGGTCTGAAAACGAAGCTGCAAGGACATTGCACTACTCGATTGAAGTGCATCGGAAGGAGATCTATAAAAAAAGAATAAATAAATGTGTACACAAATATAATAAGTTTATGCTACATAAAAGTGAGATGGAGATTCCAAGATACAACCTTGGTAAATTTCCAAAGGACTTTTCATATACATACTCCACCTCATCACGCACCTAACAGCAAACAAGTAAGGACTTACTGAACACACGAGGATCTAATGACAAAGAAATTACTTGCCAACAAGAATCAAACATGTCACAAAAGAAATCAAAAGGTAACAGCTGGCTAAAATTACTCCAACATAGCAAGCAAGACATGATAGTACCAGTCCATGAATTGACGGTTCCCATGTTGCTGTTAATTCTTCAGATGAATACTGCTGTATACCGTTTCTAGCAACTCTGAAAAGAAACAATGCCCGCAACCTTCACAAATAATTCCAGAAAGATGAAAGGAAAAAATCAAGAAGTTACTAAATCTGATTCACTCACTTTAGAGATCCATTGCTCTCTGGTTCTTGATTAAAAGGTCCAGAACCATCTTCTACCTCATCATCACTAAATGACCATTTCAGTCCAATTAAACACCAACAAATAATTACCAAAATTAGCTATCAAAGAAATGTACTGCAAAGTATGTTTTCAGAAAAAATATAAATACATAATTATCTTGTCTTGTTTCTATTTTTTGTCAGTAATGTTTACGTTATATTGTATATATAAATAAAACTAAAGCCCATAAGCGCACATTAGCAACTATGTAGATATATTAAGGTAAATATTGTAACTTAATATAAGAGAAGGAAGTAAAAGGTTAAGTTTACAGATATACCTCTGGAAAGGCTTTATCAGACTTCTATTTTGGTGATTCTTTCTTTGGATGCAGCCATCATCATAATGTACTTGAGTAGACATTTTGCGGTTTCTTTAGGCAAGTCCACATTGTGATCAATCTGAAGCTCATCAACATGTTCCATGTCGTCCTTGGTATCCCTTGATGACTTTTGATTTACTTTAACTAGACTCAGAAGACAAATAATTAAATTATCTGGATAACATCTACACGTCATCGGACTTTACTAGTGTGAACTATCAATATACAAATTGGGCTGGTACACAACAACATAATCTGAATTTCATATTTTATAAAGAGAAAACCTTCAATAGAGAAAAACAGAGCTCTTAAGATATTATTACTTATAAAAGTCACATAAACAAAACTTACCAGGAAATGAAGGGCCCATTTCAAGCTCAAGAAAGTGTTGTAGTGAGTTTGTATCTTCTGCTAACTGATCCATCAAACTCCCGTCTCTTTTGAGTTGTACAAAGACACTTTCCCATGTCGATCTTCTATACTTCAATGCATCCCACCATTCAATCTCTCCCTTAATTGCCATTGTACCTCTAGGTATTTCCAAATCGGAAAGATGGTCGAGTTTCATGCAATTAAAAACAAGTAAAGTATCTAATTGTGGTGCAATGCAGACATCACCAGAAATACTCACTAGCTCAGGTAGGTCTATAAGTGATATCCTCCTTAAGTTTGCGAGAAATGGACCATTACTTGAAGGGGCGCCTTCCAAATATACAAGACAGTTGACTTTGGGGCAGTCTTCAACTATAACTTCTGCCAAATTTTGCAGATTATGAAGCAAGCATTCTGTAAAAATGCTAGTGAGCTCAGGGCATGTATGCGGAGCTAACATCCTTAGACATGACAGACTGTTTCTGCCAATTTGCCCCTTGGAAATCCTTTGTAGCTTCTTCAAAAAGTGAATGCTCAAGTATTGCAGTGACCCAAGTACTTCATCTTCACTATGACTTGATTTAGTTTTCTGTTCACAAAAATCGTCTTGGTCGATCAGAGTTTGCATCTCATTACACTCCATTAATAAACAATATTTAAGCCTCCTTATGTTAAACATTGAAAGCTTCTTAATAGTCCAATGTCTGCGCAAGTATAAAGCTCTAGCATCTCTAATCAACTCTGCCATTTCATCAGTGTGTCCCTCACCATTCATATATTTCACACGTTTCTCCAGTTTCAAGAAACTTTCTTCAGTATCAAGTTGCACAGACAATGGGAGCTCTTCACAATGACCAGTCAAAAATCTGTAGTTCCATAAACTTGAATATATTGGTACATTGTACCTCTCAAGCTTCAAGAACTGCTGCAATGCTTTGGCAGTAGGTAAGTACAACTTTAGAGTTCTAAGGTCTGGTAAGAAAAGAAGATCTTCCATAATAGCTTCCAAAAGTTCTACATCCCACCATTCAGCTTCTGGACTCACATTGATGCTTAACTCCTTTAGCTTAGTTAGCTTTAAGATTGTCCTCCTTGGGATGATGTGTTGTATGCCAGTTTTGTCTTTAATGTCATCTGCATATGCAGACAAAGAGACCCTTAAACATTCCAAACTCCTTAATTTTCCGATTTCTTTTGGTAGATACATGATCTCGGTTCCTTCAAGATCAAACAACTTGAGATTCTTAAGTTCTCCAATTTCAGGTGGTAAATCTATCAAAAGTGAGCATTCCCGCAAGATGAACTCTTCAAGGGAAGATAGCATGGAAATGGATGGAGGCAAAGATTGTATGTGTGTATGAGACAAATCTAGTACAAGAAGGGCTGGCATATGCCGAAAGAAAGATGGAGGTATCGTTGTCAAACTATAGTTCTCTTGTAAGAACAATTTTGCCAAAAGGGGGGAAAACTGAAGTTCTGGGGTCAAGGTAGAGATTTTGTGACTATTCAAGTGCACCACATCTGCAGACAAGCGATCCACAACTAAAGACTCCATTGATCCTATTTAGCTTATGGGCTTTAACAAACACAATACTTGTCGGTTAATTTACAAGCAGGTCCCAAACCCAAACCTGTTCTTGTACAAAATCCACATCATTAGTTAACCGCGTGCATCATAAAAGTATTTGATCATGTGTTACAAGATAATGATCAGTTCCTGCACATTGCGAAACGAATACACCATCAGGTCTCTTTAAGACTTTATCCATACCTTTTTCTTCTTCTGTTTCTTAAATAAAATTACCTATCCAAATATAATTCATATAACCGCAATCACGTCTCAAATATAATTCTTACACCACACATAGACACTGTAATTGTTGAACAATCAGACAAAACCTAACACTTGATGCTGTTAAATCATTGCTAAAAAATAAGATATCACAAATTAATTACAGATTTATAGTAATCGAGCTCTAAATCCTACACCCTAATTAACTTTCAGTGGCCATGTAGGAACTAACTAACTAACTTACAAGCTATCAATCCACCAATTATACTGTAAAATCGTAAGTAATACGAGTCAAATGAGATCAATTTGGATGTATACAGCAATGTAATAATAGATGATTTAACATTGAATTTGAATGGCATATATAATTAGTTAGCATAACAAAGTGAGAAATAGAAATAATCCAAGAGAACATACTACAATTCCTATATATAATGAGATCTTGTTAAGTCCAGTTGATTGTAGTTTGAAACTGAGTTGATGATCCAGTGGATAATATATTAATTGGTGAAGGACTGAAGTCGATTGGTCGTTGCTGAAAGGAAATGGAAAATGAAAGCTAAAGTAGCTAACCACTACTGACCTGCCAGGAAATTGCATGGAAGTTGCATAGTAAAATATCTCTCGCTTTCTTCACATTTCGACTGTTGCTCGGATACAATATTTGAGTGGGAAACGGGGCGGTCAAATTGAATAGGGGCAAAATGGGTTAGCTTAAATGATTGGATTTGGTTTCGAGTGATTTTTTGTAAATTTGATAGAACTTTTTTTGCATCTATTTATTTTTTTAATATATTTTAAATTAGTTGTGAGTAAATGAGAGAAAAAACTGTAATAATAAAGGTTTAAAAAAGTATTATCTAGTTGAACATGAAAGAAAATTGTATTTATTTTTAGTGTAATTATAGAGATTTGGATGGAGACGGGCTCGGAATATCCTAAGCCGGTTAAAATAGGAAAAAAAAAAATTATAAATATCCATTATGGTTGGCCCGAATATGATGAAGAGGAATATGAGATGACTTTGTGAGACCCACATACAGGAGCAGACCTATTGGTGTTTCAAGGGCGGCAGCCGCCCACCTTAACTTTTTTGTTACTAGTGTTATATATGTGTGGAAATGCTGGGCGTCCCCCATAAAATTTTGCAATTACCCCATCTAAGTTGAACTTCTGAAGCCAACCCCTGAGAAGATGGTCTCTTATTTTGACAAACTTACACAACTCCTGGCTATATTTCGACTGGTGCGATGAACAAACATTGGAATCATTTAGAAGAAGATGACCTATTACTTAAACTTTTAAATGAAGGGTGTTTTTGTAATTTTACCAGCCAACTAAAAAGTAAAAATAGCGTCTCGAAGCAAAAACATTGAATTTCCTTATTAGATTATAATAACTTCGATTACTTCTATCTGAAAATTTATTAATAATGATATAATAATATAATAAAAGAAGGTTTTCTGCTCGTTTTGAAAATTTTATTCTAAGTTTATTTTCTTTGAGAGTTGATTTTCTTATTTTGTGGTCTTATTTATTTATGTTGACCGCTAAAAAAAACTAATGTACCGTAATGACGTAATGAACTTATATATGAGTGTCCTTTAACTCATCTATGTTTGTATTACCTAATCGATCAACGACTAACGGGACACTGATATCATTCTAGGGGCATTAGAAAAATTGGTCTATCAAAATTTATCATAATGTTCATTGTAACTTGCTGATAATGTGATTGATTTGAATACAAATAATGATAAATTAGTAAGATTTAAATTACTTAATTTGATTTAGTATAGGAATTATGTGACATAATGAAACGATTTCTCAATAGTAAATTTAATAGTAAATTTAGAGAATCTTATTGTAAAACTCCCAAAAACTTTGACATGATCATCTGACCGGACCAGAAACAATTGTTATGTAATGATAGCCAAACAACCCCTATAAATTTTCACCCCCCATGAAAAAAATTTACAGGTCCGTCATTGCCCACTTATAACACACAAGCATGCCACTCAGTTAAATAAACGTTTAAATCAGCATCTCCACTAACAACGTTAGTCAACTGTTAGCGAGGGAGTGACAAAAACAAATTTGGTCAAAGTTGAGGTTGACGGGTGATAAAGTGAAAGTTAGAATTGTTATCAACTCGAGTGAAACTTGATGGTATTAAAAACCAGTACCCCTGTAATATTAAAATAAAACTTCAAACAAAGTTTAGCTTCATCATTCTTCTAGGAGAATGCGGGTGTGAACAACAAAGTAAAATGGGTTAGGGTGACCTAAATTCATTTTCAAACAAGTTGGTCACACCACATTTAGTATGCAAACATGTCGTCACGACGGATTTTGTCACAAGTATTGTCTTTTTGTTGGACAATCAAAAACGCCATCATCTCTAAAAACATGTCGTCCCCGACGTGTTTTGAGGAGACATTTATAAAATTGTGTTGTTTTTGGACAAATCTTGAATCTCTCATCAAAATAGACATTTTGAAATTTTTCCCGTAAAAATAAGCACAAATTCTTTTGTTTTTAAATCTATGGGAGTTTTACATATTTTAGGAATTTAACCAAAAGTTAACAAATGCTTATGGAAAGAGTAGATTTTTAATTTTGTATGCCTTAAAACAAATATTAGAAATTTTATGAGGCCACAAGAAATAAAGGTATTCGGGGCGTGTTCAGTTTCCTGCATTGGTTTATTTGGCTTCTTCATATCACCCCCTCACCATCTCAGCTTCATCGGTTTCACAAAACCGATTGTAATTGGAGATGGTGAAAGTGAATTAGTTTGTGGGTTTGCATACTCATATGGTTTCCACCCTGTATGGATTTGGTTTTGTAATTTGGTTTGCATGTCCATTAAGTCATATGATTTTAATCGTGAAGTTTGAAATCTTAATGGTTTAGCCATATAAATATTGATGTTTTACCACTTTACATAGGTAACAACGTAACGTTTTGTGAATCATGATAAATGATCGATTGATGAAGAAAATAAGGTACATATACAAGTTGCCATTTAAAATAATTCGATGGATTTAATACAAGAGTTATTATAACATAAGTTGAAAGGTATTTGATGTCATGTCATTTAAATCAAAATTATTGTTTTTAATTTCGTTCTTAATGCGGACAGTGACACCATGTATGACTGACTCAATGAGATCAACTTTAGTGGTACCTCTTTGGGCCACATATTTTTTGCTAGACTTTTCATGTATACAATGACTAGTTGAATGTCTTTGGCCCGTGGCTCTATGGCAACAACATTTGCAACAACGTTCTTTACTTCTTTATGGCAACAACAATGCTTTTGGACGAGGTCAGCTATAGGTTTTTGGATGAAAAATGTCATCAAATTATGCATAGTGTTCACAAAACTAGTTAGCCTTTATGAAAGGTTGACCCTTATAGTAGGCACGATCTATGGGCTCTGACTCAATGTAGTTTATCTCACTAGGTTCAACACAAGAGAAGATAAACCTAAAAGGGAAAAAAACATGGTTTGCGAAATATTACATGCTTGTAAACCGGTTTGACCATAACCGACCTGCTTCCAACTGACCCTAACCGGTTTGGATAGGTTAGGGTTTTCCACTTCAAAACGGTCCCAAACCCGAACCAGTTTCACCAAGAAATGTGTTTTTCCCAAACCGATCCGGTAAAGTATACAAGGTTCTGATTCACATGTTCTTATCTCTCTATTCGACTCATTTTATATTTCTAGGCATATCCCGATCGTCAAAGGGGCGCTCCACAAGACTACAGGCTCAATACCCCTTCTAACGTGTTGTAGCTTAACGGACTATGTCCTAGCTAGATGATCATGAAGGGCTCGAACAGATTGTCAAGACAATCTTGCTTCAACAAGAGGGACCATTCCAACCTTTTTCGTTCATGAGATCTCATAATGAGTACAACATTATTACTCTGTCCATGAGTGAGATAAACATGCATGTCCTTTTAGTGGTAGCCCCATAATGCATGGACCACTTCTGACCTGTTCATTAGGACTTATACTACAGCCTTATAATAAAGTCGGTCATTTCAACCCGACCGAAGAGTTAAGAGCCAAAAAAGTGACATGATCGACCACTTCAAAGAATCTATATAAACTTGTGAAAATAATTAGAACCTCAAATTTGCTTTCTACAAGAATCTTGATGGTATTGTTAGAGGATAAAAACACGTTGAATCTATCTTTATTGTTTAAAGAAACAACTTTGTTAATTAGCATTTGGTTATTTTACCCCCCCCCCCCACCCCCACCCACAAAAAAAAGACCTCATTGGTGTTCGTAAATTGGGTTTATCTCTCCAATCAGTCATGATAGAGGTGTGGGTGTCTCGGTTTAATTCATTTTTGGGCTTAGAGCGAAAAATCAATATCACGCTTTTTTGAGTTTTCATAAACCGTCTAGTTTCGGGTTCTTTAGATTTTCGGTTTGAGTTGGTTTTGGTATTTTTAGTTTATCATTTTGAAATTTTTGAGCCGAAAAAAAGATTTTTCCCAAATAATGAATTAAAGCTTGATTTTTTTTGTTATTTAATAATTTATTGATTAATATACATTTGGGCAAAAATATCCATGTTACACGATTTATTAAATTCTTGTGAATTACTTAATAAAAAATAATAATGAAAATCTACTGATCAATTTGGTTCAATTTTGAATAAAACCAAAACGAAAATTCGGTTTTTACGAAAGCATAAAACCAAATCGGTGGTTTATGTTTCAGTTCGGTTTCGGATTGGTTTTTACGGTTTCAAGTTTACCTAGCCGGAAGTAGAGGTGGTTCCGTGGTTTGTCGGTACTCCGGTCAGCCAAAATTTATTAAATATTTCAGTGTTGTCATTTTCTTATAGTTTGACCCTTGAATTGGTATTTGCTAAAATAGTTTATAATAAGGTTTACTAGTTAGAATGTGTTTACTAGTTAGAATGTTTCTCATAGTATCTTTATATCTTGATGCTAAAAGTAACAACTAACATTCAAATCGATGTGGTCAGTGAGTCACCACTGAAAGCTACAAAGGGTCACTCTTATCTCTAATGAACATCTTTCGATGGTGTTTAAATTACCATCAAACAAAAAGTATATATTATATGTAGGAAAACTAACAGGGTCGTGAAGATATATTTGAAAATTGATTCAACTTTTTATAAAGGTGCCCATTTAAATAAGGTTAGCCATAACCGGACTCCGGTACTATGTATATTCTAATGCAAATGGATACAATTATACAAATATATAAATTGTACGTTGAAAACAATAGGTTTGACCTATAAACATTCTCTTTGTTCCTTCGTTTCAGGTTTGGTTATCGACTTACAGATATGAACATTTGGCCCTTGTTTATAATTTATTAACGACAATTTTATTAGCCTACAATTTTATACTTACAAATACTTTCTGTACGACCATGTATATATTTTTACAAAGAAAACCATACCTGTCTTCAACCAATGTATAAAAATATCTAAGTTAACTGTCGAGATGTAAATAGTAAATGTGTTGATATAATAGAATTCAAACTAAAAAAGATCTTTTAATATTTTGATTTTTGTATTCTTGAAGTTACGCGTTTTGTATGATTGAATTGCCACGTAAACCACATTCAATCATGGAGCCCAAAATTCAACGTTTATTCACAAGCTTTAAAATAATATAAACATATATACTTTGTCGTGTGACGTGTCGAGTATGATATATTGCTATGCTTCCGTGTATCAAAGGCAATACCAAATTCGCCTTGGCTGGATCGGCATTTACTACTATTTGGTATATACCTTTTGTCTTCACAAAATGATTGAACTTTAATATTTTTAAAAGAAATTTATGTTTTTAAATTGATTGTATAACTTAATAAAAAGTTACTTCTTTTAACTATGAGAACTTGTTAATAGAAGACACACATGATTCCATAAATACTTAGCTGACTAACGTGATCAGGTAAATCGTAGTTTGTGTTAAGTATCTAACATTCAAGAGGTCATGGTAAGAAAGGTTTGAATCTAAGTATCTAACACTTGTTGTAGAGAAAAAAAACATATGGTTAGCATGTACCACCTAAATTTAGATTGCTTTAAGCTTAGATTCTTGAAGTGCATATTTGTTATAAGCAAAATGAATTTCAAATAACTAAGGTATCATTTGTTTTAAATACTATATAATGGAAGCGGTAAAACTACAAATTGAGAAAATGAAGTTTAAATAAAGGCACACGTGTATGTTAATTAAACAGGAGTGTTAAATTCCTTTAGCTTTTGTTACATTTTTGTTATGTACGTGTATACACCGAAGATATAGATATATAATGAATTAATGATACATGTATCTCGTGATGAGATCGTGATAGTTTGAAATTCGTGTACAGTGAAACATTTTATTAGACAAATATCAGGGGTCATCCAATCATAATTGGACAACAAACTCAACATGTCTTTCATTTGATGAACTCAAAAATAATTCCGCATCTTAAATTGATAAGAAAGACAACTATGCCCCTAAATTATGCGTGTGTGATCAAATCCAGACAAATACCATGATGTTTGGACTATATTTGTAAATTGTAACAACAAAGAAGATCAAATTACTAGATAGAGGCATCATAAGATTATAGGCTTTATAGCTTAAAATCGTAATTAAAACCAAGTACCAAGAAGGAACT
>NW_027495953.1:0-31606 GCF_021521415.1 Bidens hawaiensis
GCATGTATGGCCCGTTCAGTTAAATGTGTTTACAGGTTCGTGCACAGGAGGTGTAGGTGTGTAGTTTAGAGAGGTTTTACATTAGCGGTTTGGTTCAAATATGTTTGTTCTGACCACTGTATTTGGGTTAAAAAATGTTTTTTTACGCATGAGGTTTGGTTCACATATATCCAGTTTTTTTACTTTTGAAAAGTCAAATTGTGATGTTTAGTTTTCTTTACTACTGCCCCTGTCCTATGTTTCAGTTTTTCACTTTCAAAATACCAAGTTACTCCTGTATATTGTTCAGTTTAAACTGAAATTCCCTCTGCAATATGCTTAGTTTATGACTTGTATTTGCAAAATGTTGACAAATATACCCGTTTTAATTTGTAGTGAGTAAAACTCAAATGGTATAAGTTGGAAGACTTTTATGTAAAATCAACTATTGACTATTGAAGGTCAAATATAGATACTTATGAGGTTTAAGATGTCTCTTTCGATTGATATTAACATAGAACCGTAATTCTTAGTTCTAGGTCAGTGGATAGTTTACCAAGAGATATGTAAGGCTCATAGACCACTTTGTTATAAATAAGAAAACTTATAAGATTACTATACAGTATATCATGTGATGATTGATTAGCTAAATGGAAATGAGTGTTGTAAATTGTTGCCCCCGCTGCATCGCATGGGTATCTACTAGTATGTATGTATGTATATATATAATATATATATATATATATCAAAAACCAAGCTTTGATATACTCTCAAAAATCCCTATTCATGAAATGGGTTAATTTCGTCCACACACATGTGTATCTCACTATCTCTGCTCCAGTATTTACAACAACTATGGCCACACATATTTTTTGCTCCTGTATAAGATCTCTTGCTCTCTCTTTCTCTAGCTAGATCTCTCCACTTGCATGTTTTCAATGGTTTGCTTTTTTCATGTACTCAGGTAACCGTTTGAAGGTGATAATTATTTGGGGTCAATTTTTTGCTTTCGTCTTCTGCAATTTACTTTGGGGGTTGTTGTTTTCAAGTGTTCTAATTCTTCATCCGTTTCTCTGTTTTGTGACCGGGCTTCAAATTAGTCAACGATACTGAATATTCGGTTTTGCTGACATGTATGATTTACCAATAGATCAGATTATGTTTTTTTTTTTTTTTTGTATTGTTATAGTTTAGATTAGACGTTTTGGGAGTTTAACTGTTTGTTTCATTTTGTTTTATATAACTGAAAATTAACATTGTGTATTACACTCTAGTTTGCTTTAGTGTTCTTATCTAAGAGGATGAAATCAATAGCCAAATGGCAAAGTTGTTTTTCTTATCGTTTAGCCACCCCTTTGAGCCATTCGAATTCAAATTAGTTGAATCACAGACGGTGGTAGCCAAGCCACATCGTCCGCCAGCTCGGCTCTAGGTATACTCCAATCTCTTTTAGTCGCATGCTATTTTCTCATGATCCGGCTAATTTATTACTTTCCGAGTTTCTGATTATAGTTGAATTTGTACTTTGTGATTATATTAGTTTTTTTTTAAGCCTTGAATTTCAAGGTTATGGACTTATGGTTGAAGCCTTTTGTCAATTCGTTGATCAGGCCACAATGCATAGGCGTTTTGCCGACGACTTGAAACTTGACTTCAAGTCCATTTGCTTGTTAACGGCTATGATGATTATGTATGTGAGCCGACGATATTGAACGTATGTTGTTGCCAAGTTCTAATGCGAACCCTTGGTTGGGGAGCGTCGTGGTGGCTGTTTTCGATATATTTATAATCTGTTCTTGAACAGTTTAACCCCTCATTTGTTGTTTGTTGGTTTGTCATGCTTTCTCCTAAAGCTTTTTTAGATGCGACTTCAAGTCGTTTTTTTGATAAGACTATGATAATAAAGGATCGGAGCCTATGATATAATCATATCGGTTCATTACCAAATAATCGACCATTTTCTGTTAAGTTGGTTATCGGTTGTCAAAGACATGTCAATTAATTTTGTTTAGTTAAATGTTAACCCAATTATTAAAAAAACACAATATGGCTTCTCTCCATATGCGTTTTGCTTATGGTTTCTTCCTTTTCAGGTCTTCATATTACGGTTCTTGGAAACCATCATATGTTGCATGTTCAGATGAGTTATGTTTGGTTTGGCTGCAGCCAGAAAATTTGGTTTTGTAAATGTGTGCAATCGAAATTGAACTATAAAAAATGCAGTTAATTCTGCCAACCTATGTTTCCTTAATTACATTTAACCTATCAACTATCGTTTACTAGCCCGGCAACGTGGGGTCATAATAGTTACAAATAAAATTGAATAACTTATAGTCATTGATACCTTCTCATTACACCAAAAGAGGTTTGCAATGTAGAAATTAAACTCACAGTAGAAGTTTGCAATGTAGAAATTAAACTCAGCCAATGATTCATGAGTAAACTTCAAAATGTGTCGGCATTGAGAAAAAATGTCATAATCCAAACATAATCATATCTTCCTTTCATTAAACAATAAAACTCAAGATAAAGTAAAACCTCACAATATATAAAGTAAAAACACACAAAATATTGTTCAATTGAAGCTAAACATGGTATCCGTAATATCAATTTCTACTCTAGTTTTAGAGTTTACAACTTTATTATGAAAGGATGCTAGAAAATGTCAAATTATGGATTCATATAACATCTGTAGCAAACCACAGTGTATCAAAACATAACTCGACTTATGATATATTGAAACATAAACAGAGAAATCACGGTCGAACCATCCCACATTTCATCAACCCTATTAATTTCAACCCACTAAATGATATTAACCTCCACCACAAGATCAACATGACCAGACCTGTGAACAAGATCGATGTAAACGACGAAGTTATTAGGAAAATTAAGATAAGAAAGAAGTAGGGGCAAAATTCGAACAAAAATTCTAAGGGATTTTTGAGGGTTTCATGGAAACAGATCTAGTAAGTTTCGATCCACAAAACAACATAAAGAGTTTCAAAACCTTGGAACATTTAATCCTCAACACAAAAAAGAAGTAGGAACAAGAAAAGAAAACGATAGATGGGTCCGATGTGAACCTTCTTTTTACAGTTTGACCGTTAAGTTCTTTTGCTAGTGTGGTTTAAGAGAGTAAAAACAAGTTAACCAAAACATTTTCCGGACTTAATCGGCGGTGGCTGGTGCTGCTACCAGATGTGGACTCGGGGCAAGGTAGGGTGGGTGAAGAAACATGGAATGGTTAGGCACACATTAGGGTTTTATGCAAAACTTCTTGGGCTTTTTTTTATTTGATTGGATCTACATTTTTGACTTGGCCCACCTCAAGTAAAGTCTAATTGTACCTAGCTAGAGGTGAAAAAAAAAGCCCTGTAACCGGACATGAAAAAAATACTCGAAACAGGTTTTTTATACACGGTTTTTAATACTTGAACATATACCCGACTCTACTCGTAGGGTACGGATATAGTATGCATTTCATATCAAAACATGTACCCGGAACCGGACTCGATTTATACATGCTAATACCTGAAAACCAGAACCGAAGTTTTCCAATGCCCGAAATCGGGTCCATAAAATACCCGATCTATACCCGAAATTAAAAAAAATTACCTGCAAAATACCTGAAAATACTCCAAAAGGTGCAATCCCTTAAAAAAGTTCAATTTATACCCGAAAAAAAGTCTGAAAATAGGGTTTTTCAAAACCTGAAAATAGGGTATTAAAATACCCAGTTCTATGCCCTACCCGAACCCGATGCATAGGGTATGGTTTTTAGAGACTATACTCGGACCCAACCCAGGTATTGATAATATCCGATTTTCCAATATCCGGCCATACCCAAACTCGGTTCCATACTAGGAATCGTGTATTTGAAAAACCTGTTTTTTTCATCTCTAATTGCACCTAGAGTGACTTAATTATTTGTTTAGACTTACAATATTTGTGTTTTAGGAGCTGTTTGATAGCCTTTTAATGGTCAAATTTAAAACTACCTCTTAATCATTAAAAAGTTATGAACCACTAAAAATAGTCTCTTAATAACTATTAATAACTATTAAAAGGCCAACAAACAATTTTCTCTTAAGTGAATTATAGAAACCCCACAACGTTGTAACTAAATAGCACAACAATACAATCAAAAACAATATTTTGTGACTTAAATTTCTAATTCATTTTTGAAAGCGGCTAGCAAAGGTATTTCTTTTTAATCTCATGAAATATTGAATTCCTTATAGCTTGATTTCAGTATATATTTTATATTACTAATACAAATTTAATTGCTTACATTTGCGTTGGTGATTTGATCATTTAGAGAATTGATCATAAAGCAAAACAAGGTGCATGTTTTAGACAATCTGTATTGTGCCCTCTGAACATTTTTTTTTTGTATTCACTCGTGGCTGCTGCTCTGCTAGGTTTTTTTTTCCATAAAGTGAAAAGGACTACCACGAAGAATAACGATACATACTTCTTTTTATTTACTTGTGCTTTATATAGTCGGTCCAATTCCTTTTTATTATTTCATAATTTGACAGATACACCACACGAGTAAATTTAATTTTGATATTATTTATCTTTATTTTATTGATTTATTCTATCGATGCCTAAAGTGATGAATGATATAAAATCAACAACTTTTTATGGATGAAACATAGAAGTAAACAATCAAGCTTGAAATGTGTGAAAATGTACGTGAATTTCCTATATAATTTGGTTCATGTTTTTGTATTTGCTTTTATATTTTGTATTTTTATTTTTGGTAATGCGGGATGGCATTGAGTTGATGCCTAAGGCATCAGCAGTTCATTTCAAATATGCATCAAGTCGAAGCCTAAGCCGGTAAAAGTTTCTATATCACTGAACTAATAGAAACACGGAACAAAAGCTTATTATGAAAAAGAAAAAATATAAAAAACCTAATATGAATACATATCATAAAAATAAATTACCAAGAAAAAGAAAGTCTTGAATGAATCAAAAAGCCTTAAAAGAAAGTTTGGTTCATCAATATTCCTAAACTGTAAAGCATGTAATATCTAATCGTACTCACCATCTTTAGTAATTGGCGTGAAGATAGACAAAAGAAGTTTTCTAACGTAAAGAAATTTACAATTTATAACAAACTAAGAAGTTAATCATGTAATGAAAGGTATGAATGTTGGAAAGAGTTTTAAAAGAAATTGCAATATACAGGATTCGTACCTTGGACCATAATGTTACAAGTTACAACCCAATGTCCTAACTACTACACCACTTGTTTAATTTAGATAGTGGGTCACATTGACTTATGGGTCGCAATATGCGTCCACACTTTAATCACATGGACGCAAATCGCATCTCTCTTGAATAAATAAAAATAAAAT
Organism: Bidens hawaiensis; assembly: GCF_021521415.1. Taxonomy (NCBI): domain Eukaryota; kingdom Viridiplantae; phylum Streptophyta; class Magnoliopsida; order Asterales; family Asteraceae; genus Bidens; species Bidens hawaiensis. The sequence goes on from NW_027495953.1 coordinate 5,352, forward strand.
CGCATCTCTCTCGAATAAATAAAAATAAGCTATAACATATTTACAAAATGTGAATTAAAAATTAATTAAGTCAATTAGTAGGAAATGTAATTGAAAACGTATTATCATAAAATTCTAAGGTTTAAATTTTGATTTGAACCGAAAACAAGGACACGTGACATTTTTTGTAAATGAAAATGCTTCAACTTCTATAATGTAACACAAGTATAATCTCAACCTGCTTTATCATTATCCCCACAAATTGTTGGAATTAATTACCGAACCGTCCTTAATTATACGTGGCTTGCGGTACAAGGAAGGGATCTTTGAGTGCAAGTAAAGTTAGTTAAGGATAAGAGATAATTATCAAGTTTGGATTAATTATCTGAATTAATTGTTTTTAGCAATCCTAGTTATAGTCTAACACGTATAGGTTAGGTTATAAATACCGAGTTATGGTATGGATTGTAATCTAAGTTTTTGAGTTATTTTTCTTGGATTAATAAAAGCATTGGAGAGTTATTCCAAAAGTTTGATCATTAATAATCTGATTATTAATTCACCACGTGAATTGGTATCAGAGCCTGAGTAATTCACAGTCACCATCGAAGGGAGCAGGAGGACCTGTTCCAATCGATTAGACATCAGATTGTAGCAGATAGCAAGCAAACAGATTCCAAGATTCAGGTGTTTGTTCAAGGCAGACTTCAATCCAACAGTTGGGTATCGATCAAGTGCAGCAGGGTTCAATTCAATTCGGTAGAGATTACAGCAGAATCTGAATTTGACCAGGGTAGGGCTGGAACAAGATCAAAGGTTTCAAGTCAGGTACAACAGACAAAGAAGATCGAATACCATGGGTGAACGTAGGTAACAGTAACCGAAATCAGAACACGAAAGAGAATAGCTCGACATTGTTAATTTGTCTGATGCTAAACTCTACGAATTACACGATTTGGGTAATGAAGTTACGGGCTATCTTCAATGTTCACGGGGTGTGGGAGATGATCGACCCGGGAACGAGTACATATGCCAAGAACAACAACATGGCGATCGCTCTATTATTCCAATTGATTCCGGAGGCAATGACCTTGCAAGTGGGGAATCTACCGACCGCTAAGGAGATGTGGGACACGATTAAGGCCCGACATCTAGGAGCTGATCGGGTAAGGGAAGCACGACTTCAAACTCTCATGGACGAATTTGATAGTTTAAAGATGAAAGAATCGAGTACAGTCGATGAGTTTGCAAGCCAAATAAATACTCTAGCCTCAAAAGCAGCCTCTCTTGGTGAAACAATTGAAGAATCTAAGATGGTTAAGAGATTTCTTAGCGGGCTACCAAAGAAAAATTTTATACATATGGTAGCCTCGATCGAACAACTCGTTAACTTGAAGACGGTGGGACGCTTAAAAGCTTATGAAGAACGGATTAAGGACGAGATATGTCAATCCAAGGGTCAAGGGAAGCTGATGTTCCAAAAAGCCGAGTATTCGAACCTTGGCTAGTCGAGTAACACACTGAGAGGGTGAGGTAGAGGCGGGCCGAGTTCACGGGGTCGTGGACGAAGCCGGGAAACCGGAGGAAGTGGAACGAGTCAGAACCAAACCGAAGGACAGGTAATGGTAAGGAAGGACCGTTCTCAGATCAAATGTTTTTGTTGTGACGAGATGGGACACTTCCCGTCCTCGTGTCCGGAACGAAGACGAGCAAATCAAGAAGTAAACCTAGCCGAAACAAACCAACCAGCCGATCGTGACCAGGCTGGTTATTTAAACCTTCACGAGATTGTATATTTAAACGAAGAACGAGTCAAGCCGAAAAGTTTTGAAGCCAAGAAAGTTGATAAAGGCACTTGGTATCTCGACAACGGAGCGTCGAACCACATGACGGGTAACCAGTCGTATTTTTCCGAACTCAACAATAATATAACGGGTAAGGTTAAATTCGGGGACGGTTCATGTGTTGATATAGTCGGTAAAGGAACAATTTTGTTTACTTCAAAAACCGGAGATCACCGGGTTTTATCCGACGTTTATTTTATACCAAGTTTAAAAAGCAATATAATTAGTCTCGGTCAAGCAACCGAGAACGGGTGTGATGTTCGATTGAAGGAGAATTATTTACTCTTGTACGATGGCGAGGGTAAACTGATGATGAAAGTGTTTCGAACAAGGAACCGGTTGTATACGGTTAAATTAACCGTGGGAGCTCCGGTTTGCCTATTATCGAGACTAGACGATCCGACATGGCTATGGCACGCCCGAATGGGCCACCTAGACTTCGAGGAAATGAAGGCGTTAGGCACGAAAAATATGGTACGTGGAATTCCTTTAATTCTCATGCTAATAATTTGTGTGATGCATGTTTAGTAGGGAAACAATCAAGGTTACCATATCCGGATCAAAGCAAATACCGGGCCACAAAACCACTAGAGCTACTACATGGAGATTTATGTGGCCCGATAACACCACCGACACCTGTCGAAAATAGGTACATATTTCTGATCATTGATGACCTTTCCCGTTACATGTGGTGTTATCTTCTAAAAATGAAAGATCAATCGTTTGAGGTCTTTAAGAAATTCAAAGTGTTAATCGAAGCTGAAACCGGCGCTAAAATTGGTGTTTTTCGAACCGATCGAGGAGGCGAGTTCATATTAAACGAGTTTAGAAGTTGGTGTGAAAATAATGCCATCAGGAGACACTTAACAGCACCGCATGCACCACAGCAAAACGGTGTTGTGTAAAGACGAAATCGGACGGTAATCGGGGCCGTACGATGCATGTTAAAAGCGATGCAAATTCCACAGCGGTTTTGGGGAGAAGCCGCGAGATATGCGGTTTATATTTTAAATTGATCACCAACGAGAGCCGTGATCTCAAAAACCCCATATGAAGCTCTACTCGGTCGCAAACCGAAATTCGATCATCTTAGAGTTTTTGGATGTATGGGTTACGTTAAAGAAACCACACTGATTCAAAAGAAGTTAGATGATCGTAGTCAACCGATGGTACGTCTTGGAACCGAACCGGGCATAAAAGCATACCAAATGTATGACCCGACTCACCGAAAAATTTATGTAAGTCGGGAATTTCGATTCGATGAAAAACGGGGCTGGGATTGGGTAAAATCAGAAACTGAACCCGAGGCTGAAGAAGCAGAATTTGTTATAAAAGTCAGTTCTGATCCATCACAGGAGGCCGATGAATCAAACCAGTCCGCGGATGCCTCTAGTGCAGCCCAAAATTCTGAAAATTCAGCCCATTCAGCACCAAACAACACCGGGTCAGCCTAGTTGCAGAACCGCGACAGCAATCTAACGGGATCAAGTTCTGCCCAGTCTTCTACCCAGCATCAAATCAGCCCATATGCAGCTCAAAACAACCAAGTTGCAGCTGAAAACAGCCCAGGTACAGCCCAAAATTCAACTGAAAATCTGATCCGCAAGTCCACCAGATTGCGTGCGATTCCGTTACGATTAAATGATTACGTGATCGAAGATGGGGTGGTAAGAGGCGATGAAGTTCATTTTATAACTACCGACGGATAACCGGGTTTGTATTCCGAAGCGAAAGGAAACGTGAATTGGGAACGGGCTATGAAGCAAGAGATCGAGTCAATTGAGAAAAATAAAACGTGGTCTCTTGTCAACCCGTCAAACGGTGCAAAAATTATTGGGCTCAAGTGGGTATTTAAGATCAAACGAAATGCCGACGGGACTATTAATAAGTATAAAGCTCGACTCATTGCAAAAGGTTACGTGCAACAACCAGGAATTGATTTCGAAGACGCGTTCGCACCCGTAGCTCGACTCAAAACCGTATTCTTATAGCCCTTGTAGCTACTAATGGTTGGGATTTACACCATCTTGATGTTAAATCCGCGTTTTTACACGGCGATATGTTTTACAACCGGAGGGATTTGAAAACCCGGGGCATGAGGGAAAAGTTTATAAACTTTCTAAGGCTCTTTACGGTCTAAGACAAGCTCCACGAGCTTGGAATACCAAGCTAGACGAGATTCTTAAAGGTCTAAAATTCCAAAGGTGTGAAAACGAACAAGCGGTTTACAAGAAACACACACTGAAATCGGTCCTAATTATTGGCGTTTATGTGGAAGATTTGGTGGTGACGGGTTCGGATAAGACTGAAATTAACGAGTTCAAGATACAAATGGCGGAAAAGTTTGAGATGAGCGATTTGGGTAAGTTATCTTATTATTTGGGGATTGAAGTTAATCAAATGGCGGACGGGATTGCATTTAAACAAAAAGCCTACGCGTTGAAGATTTTGAAAGAGGCTAATTTGCAATCATGTAATCCGACTTATTGTCCGACGCAACCCGCGGACAAGATGTCAAAGTTCGAGTCAGAACTGAAAGTAGATGCAACGGAGTATCGGCGACAAGTCGGTTGCCTTCGGTACTTGGTTCATACTCGACCCGATCTCGCGTACTCGGTTGGAGTGGTGAGTCGGTATATGCAAAGCCCGAGAGTTCCTCATTCGGTGTCGGTGAAACAGATTATGCGATACATATAGGGCACGTGTAATTATGGCATCAAGTATGGTCAAGGTGGAACCGGTTTACTACTCGGGTTTAGTGACAGTAGTCACAATATTGATGAGGATGACGATCAGAGCACCACATGTCATGTGTTCTACTATGGTGATGCTCCTATTACATGGTGTTCTCAAAAACAAAGTACAGTTGCTTTATCTTCATGTGAAGCAGAATATATGGCGGCATCGGCAGCCGCGGGTCAAGTCGTTTGGCTTTGAGAGTTGTTAAGCGAGATTACTGAAAAGGCATTGCAGAAGGTGGTATTAAAGATCAATAACACGTCTGCCATAGCACTTGTGAAAAATCCCGTTTTTCATAGTCGAACCAAGAATATCAAATCCCGTTTTCATTTTATTCGGGACTGTGTTCAAGATGGTGAATTGGAAGTTGAAGATATCAATGGTAAAGAGCAACGGTCCGACATACTGATGAAAGCTCTTGCAAGGACTAAGTTCAAAGAGATGCGGGATTTGCTCGGTGTTAAAGGTCTCCCTATTCTGGTTCGGAAATTAGGGGGTGATTGTTGGAATTAATTACCGAACCGTCCTTAATTATATGTGGCTTGCGGTACAAGGAAGGGGTCTTTGAGTGCAAGTAAAGTTAGTTAAGGATAAGAGATAATTATCAAGTTTGGATTAATTATATGAATTAATTGTTTTTAGCAATCCTAGTTATAGTCTAACACGTATAGATTAGGTTATAAATACCGAGTTATGGTATGGATTGTAATCTAAGTTTTTGAGTTATTTTCCTTGGATTAATAAAAGCGTTGGAGAGTTATTCCAAAAGTTCGATCATTAATAATCTGATTATCAATTCACCACGTGACAAATATCAAAGAGTAACCTTTCCTATCTAAGAGTTGTTCACAATAATCGCACCACATGGTATGCCTATGCTGCCTTGCTACAAGTAGGGATGACCAGCTTGTCCGGTACCCCGAAGACAACAATTCTAAAAATTACCGGTATCATACCAACGATCCCTAAACCTCAAGAAAGAATCTGATAGCGACAGTACCTGATTTGGTACCAGTACAGGCTTGGTACAAGTACCTAGAACCACAGAAAATATGTTAGCAATAACAATCATATCATAAACCAAAGGACAACGGTAAAAAAAAAACTAATTTGTCATCATGATTCTTATTACTCTTAAAAAACAACAGAAAATAGAAGTTCATAATACTCAAACATGGAGGCGTAAGGTCAGAACTCAACCGTGAAAAATACCAAATTAACACTTTCCAAATAGAAAAACATTGTATTCCACAATTAAGAGATCTTTCACCCTTTAATTGATTTATCCGGATCCAGTCCATAATACATAATCACACCCAAAAATGAAAGTAATGTGAAAAAAGACGCAATTACTCAAACTTTACGAGACAGTAAAAAATATGAGAAAGGATTTATATTAACAAAAAAATGTGAAAGTTTCGGTCATGTTTTCTCATTTAAACTAACCTGTATCGTTCATTCAACACTCATCTTGAAATAACGAGACAATCGTTTCAGAAGCTCTAGAGTGTTTAAAGGGTTTGGAGGAGATATGTACAAAGTTAACATGTAGCTAAAGTTTTTTTAGACACATGTTCTTCTACGATGTTTTCACTAGAAATCCAAGTGTTCTATATCAATCTAAATATGACCAACATATTTATCATGAGAAACATGTCCTAAAAATATCGAGTCTAGGATTCACAACTTTACAAACTTTTGCAACTTCGCAAGCGATATTTTCACCTTCAAGATAGGGATGGCAAGGAAAACCAGAAACCCAACATAATTGGGACGGGTTTTGAAAATATATTATTTGTCGGGACTTGTTTATAACAATTATTTGGAACATTTTATCTTTACACTAATCATTTTTTGTAATCGACTAATTATATTTTGTTAAAACCCAGAACTGTACCCGATGGAAAACCCAGAACCCGACGGATTTGGGATGGACGTTAATAATCGGGTATGGGTTTGGGAATACCTAAACCCGACCTATTGAAATCCCTACTTCAAGATCATAATCAAGCCACAAAAAGAGGCGTTGGCATGTCTGGGCTTCCACATGTAAATTCTCAATTATGAATATGTTGATTGAATAGTTGAACATGATCACAATAATCTGTTGGATATTTTAGTGTTATTGGATTAACTTGTCGATGGAGAAAATAACGTTAGAGATTAAACGAGTTAGGTGACGCGGGAGTGCGGGCATGTTTAACAATAATGTTATTTGGGGTTTGTTATTTGTTTTATACTTAGGCTTAAGTGTAATGATAAATGGGCTTCTAATTAATTATTTGGGCTCATAGGGGATTGGATTTGGTTTATATTAATTAGTGTTTTCATTCCCTGGATGTATTCTTTTTCTCTCTATCGAACATACAGAACAGAGAAGACGGTTACTTCTTCTCTGGTTCTTCATCATATTCATCGGATCATCAAAATCCAATTCCAACTACAGAAAATCTCTGTCTTATCCGATAAATCATTGCGTGTAACCCGCAAATAGGTTTATTTGAAAGTGATTCACGATTTAGAGATTAATCCAGACAATTGTTCAAGAAACTAAGAGTGAAATCAAGATTACAGGTTTGCATCATTGATCGAATTTATCCTCCAGGTACGCAATTATACAACAAAGATAAACCTATTTAGGGTTTTATTGGGTGTTGGTTGTGATTTGAAGTTTCTGAAAATTTCCAGTGAATATATATCGTGTTACGTGGTTGTGTGTTCACCATAATTTGAAAATTATAGTGATTTTATTGGGTTACTGTCTTGCATGGTTTTGTTGGAGGATTGCAAGTGTGAAACAGTTTTGTGGGGGTTCGACATAATCCATGTGATTTGAAAAGGAGTTTAAATAAATTAAAATAAAGAATTGGGATATACCAATCGAAATCAACACAGAAAGGTTTTGTGTTTGGTTTTATTTTGTAACCATAGGATCTCATCTATGAGATATGAGATATGATAATTTTCTTTTCTTTATGAAACTATCGAATACAGATAATTAATTTTGGGCGGATGGTTTCTCCATTAAAACTCATATACAAGTATGTATGCAACCCAACTCATATACAAGTATGTATGCAACCCAACCCACTGATGAAAAAATTATATGATGACTTTCATCTCTGCATGGCTATGATTTTCTTTATTTATGTGGATTACAATACTTAATTTTATGAAAAACTAGAATTAAAATATGAAAATTCTTCTTGTATAATTCCGCTGTTTTGATAAGTTAAATTGAATCGGGGAAGGATGTGAATCGTGAGTAATTCATGCATTTATGGATAAATTTGATATTCCCTATTTTATGATAACTATCAAACAAAAGAAAACAAATATTATTGCTTTCTGACTTGTTTGAGAATAACGACAGAATGGAAAACATAATTAAATTGATTTTGTTGTTTGTTTAAAATTGCAAGTGGCAATTTCAAGAAATATATGGTTATTGCCTAATCTCCTGTTTTGTTAGTTTTGTTTGGTTATAAAAACCAAATATGTGTATCCAGCGAATGGAGGAAGCTGATCTTATATGTTTGATGCTGGTGAACTTATTTTATCCGAAACACAGTAAATATCAATTTTGGTGTGATTTGATTAATAAGTGTTGGGTTTAAGGACACATGAAGTAAAGTAACATTAAAATTATTTTGTGTTGGTTGTGCTATTGCTTTATAATTGGAAGGAAAGGAAACTAAGTGCTTAAAATAGTTGGTTTAGACAACTAGTAAACCCATGTATTGTTGTCGGTAGAGATGAACAATCGGTTTTGTTTTGCCTTGAGAAACCGGTGTACCATTTTGGTAATTAACGGTTGGTTTTGGATCACTCGGTGATCAGAAAACCCGTGTACCGTTGTATTTAGAATATTTGGTTTGACTTGTTTAGGCAACAGAAAAGAACCACATGTACCGTTATGGATTACAAATTTAACGATGTGAAGTGCATTATTTAGAGTGCAACATCTCAAGAAAGCTTTGTCATGAAATATAACATGGTGGGTCTAAGTGGGTCAAAAAGACCCAAATGCTCCATAAGGTACGTTTATATTTTAAGTTTGACAAAACCTTTGAGTTTGGTAATAGATTCAATGTTTTTATTTGGGACATGTTAAAATTTGTAAAATACAAAATTGGATTTGATTTAAAGAAACAAAATTTATTTTATAGTTTGAACGAAATAAAATATTATTAAAAATATTTCTCCAGATGATACACACATGGGTTGATGGGCCACAGCCCGGGTCATAATTAACCCACTTGAAGTATACAAGTTGGAAAACCCTTTAGGGTGTGAAATAAATGTAACCTTGTTTTGGGCTTGTTATTGGACTTAAAAGTTCAATGGTTTAAAAATATAATTCTGTTAAGAATTATGTATCGTTTATTTCTGAATTCCATTATGTACAGGATGACATGCTTGCATTGTGTGTAGACACGGGTTATACGAGTCAAGTATGCAAGGATGCGAAATGGTTTGAAGAATTTGAACCGGTTGAAGATGGATCTGTACTTAGGATGAGATATGCAAAAGTGAGACTTGTATTTATTCATGGAAAACATTTGTTTTGGATTATGTGTTGTGTGCTTCAAGGATTTGAAACAGTCTCTTGTTTGGTATTTTGTTTTAAATAATTTCTGGCTTTAAACGGTGAGTTAGATAACTTTATTTTATCTCAACATGGAATCTTGTTGGATTTGGATATTTGTGTAATTGAATGTTTAACTTAATATAAATGTCCCATTGCTATTAAATCTATTTGTAAGTCATAATCATTTCAAAGCAGCGTAGACTATGTGTATATACTATAACATGCCAGGTTAGGTCATGTGATTTTTTTTATGAAAGGAAAATGAAATTTTAACCGAAATGGTTAATTCGGGTTTGAGTGATTGATTAGACAAAGAACTTTTTATATTCTAGTATTGATATAAAGGATATGGGGGAGGTTAATGTTATCCTATGTATAATAATTAAAAGGAGTAATTATGGTATAGATGATTCGATTTAATTATTGAGAAAGTATTGAAGAAATTCAATCAATTTGATTGTTCTTCGGTTAGCACTCCTATATATAGATCCTAATATCAAGTTTGTGCCTAATCAAGGTGATTCTATTTCACAATTAGAGTATTCAAAGTTAATTGGATATTTGATGTATGCTATGATTGCACAAAGACTTACATAGTGTATGTTGTGGGTAGTTTGAGCAGATATACTAGTAATCCTAGTGCTCAACAGGCAAGTAGTAAACAAATCGCTTAACTACGGATGTGTATTCTCTTTTGGAGAATGTTTCATTTCTTAGGTAATTAAGAAGTGAATTTACATCACTTAACAATGGAATTCGAGTTTCTAGCATTTGCAACAATTGATAAAAGTGGTTGAAATGGCTAAGAAACCGTGATTACTAAATTCTATTGTGGTTGAACCGATATCACCAAAATCTATCATGTGAGATAGTGATGACTATGTCAAACGTATAATAGAAAGTCTAGACGGTTATATGTTATACAATACAGTGTGCGATATCAGTTGGTTTGTTATATATGAGTATAACTTGGCTGATGATCTAACTAAAAGGTTAGGAAGAGATATCGTGAACATATCAGTCATGGGGATGGGTTCAAAGTCCATACTTTAATATCCTATGTCAAGACACCCAATTTCCATCTAGTACAACGTTAGATGCTGAATTTAATGCGGAAAGCTTGTCATATAGATATTGGAACACAATATCATAAACATCCCAAGGTTTGTGTTCGGACCGCGAGATAAAGTAGGTTGAAGTATAGCTTATTAATAGTTCATTGATAAATTGCAGTGCGGATGCGAGAATAATGAACTACCTATAAGAATATAAAGTTTAGCCGCTTCAAGAAGCTTTGGACTTGAGCTTTGATATATTCTTTGAAGGATTAGAACACAGGCTAGTAAAATATTGTGTCGAGTGGAATTTGGATTTATAAACGTATGTGTATTTTGCCTTGAAGTATTCAAATGGATAGCAAGGGTTCAATCCATAGGACACCCCGATATTCGAATATTTTGATCGTGTAATTTACTAAGATGAAAATTCGATCCGTAGGACATTTTCATTTATGCATACGTTTACGTTTCTATAATGATGGTTAAGCTAATCATGGATATCACTAAAATATGGGAGGATTATTGGATATTTTAGTATTATTGGATTAACTTGTCGATGGAGGAAATAACGTTATGGATTAAACGAGTTAGGTGACGCGGGAGTGCGGGCTTGTTTAACAATAATGTTATTTGGGCTTTGTTATTTGTTTTATACTTGGGCTTAAGTGTAATGATAAATGGGCTTCTAATTAATTATTTGGGCTAATAGGGGATTGGATTTGGATTATATTAATCAGTGTTTTCATTCCCTGGATGAACATATAGAACAGAGAAGACGGTTACTTCTTCTCTGGTTTTTCATCATATTCATAGGATCATCAAAATCCAATTCCAACTACAGAAAATCTCTGTCTTATCCGACAAATCATTGCATGTAACCCGCAAATAGGTTTATCTGAAAGTGATTCACGATTCGGAGATTAATCCAGGCAATTGTTCAAGAAACTAAGAGTGAAATCAAGATTACAGGTTTGCATCATTGATCGACTTCATCCTCCAGGTACGCAATTATACAACATAATCTCATTTCTGATAAGCGCCTGCCAACATCTTAGATGCCTCACCCACGTAATAACCATTTCAGCGTTCCGCCCATCGATAACGCGTAATGTGATATATGAAAACAAATTTTTTGTTTCCATGTGATTTACCCTCAACAATTTCCAGGCAATCTTTAACTTAAATCATTAAATTTTGACTCAACAATTTATGATTTGTTTATTTGACATGTTGGTTTGTACATGTAGCCTAAACAAGGTGTCTCAATTGGCGTTACTGTAAGTGTTACTTAGTTAACCTGTAACATGTATGAACCACTAACAGACAGTGAACTTGATCACCAAGCTGCCAAAAGAGCATTTGTGCAAGAAAGTGACATGCCCTAAAGTTCAAAGTTTTGAATGTTTTACGACAATTATTTCGCTACAATGCTAAAGTTTTTCTGATTGTAACTACGTATGTTCATGCGCCCGGACCAGGGGCCTTAGACCAATGTTTTCACGTTGTTGTGTCATATGGAAAAGAACAAGATGCGACAGGCACTCGATCTGGTGCAATTAGTTTGAACTATGGACCCACCCAATATGCAAAAAAATAAACCCTTTACTCATGCACTTTATAATGCCTTTTTCTCAGAAACCCTAATCCAATCGATGGCATCCATCGGCCTCTACGGCGTCGTGCGGAAACTTCAGCGCAGTATCCATTAAAGAAGCAGGCGTGAGATCCGTAAGTGGTATGAGGAGGCGAACAGGATTACGTTGCCTTGTGTTGATGAAGCTCCTGAGGATGTGAAGAGGGATTCTTTATTCTCCGTTCTGTACAATGAGATTTGGTTTCGCCAACTCTTTGCTGGAGGATCATCCCTAGACGCTGAGCAGAGATTATCTTCTTGGTTTAACTACGGCGATGTCTTTCAGGCAATCTCTGCTAATTATTTCCTGTCTAGTCTTGGCATGTGTACGTTAATGAGGATGGATTTTGTTTTTTCAGATTTTCTATCTCCAAATGAAGACAGCAATGAAGTTGCCTTTCCAGTGGTTGTGGGACATGATGGATGGGTATGTGAACCAGTTTCAGTCCTTTTGTCAGTATCGGGCCTCGGCAACCAAAACTAAGATGGATGTTTATATGCTAAGCCGACGTCACAGGGTCAGTCAGGCATTAATACTATGTTTATGTTTCTTTCAGGAGTGCTGCATTCCAAGTAAATAAATAATGATGTATTGATGATGATAATGGTTTTTTGGCAGTCTTTGAGTGTGGTCGATACTATCAACCTTTTGAACATAATGGTGAAAAGCTCTAACATTCTTCAGATTCTAGAGCTCGAAAAAGATGGGGGGATTCAATTGTTGACAGAAACGGAAGAGGAAGATGTTCAGATCGAGAGTGAGAGTAAGACTGGGTGCATTGTCATGGGCTACCTCGGCTTAGTTGCTTTGTTAAGACTCCATTGTTTATTGGGAAATTATCAAGCTGGACTCGACTGCCTGCGTCCTATTGACGTAATACAGCAAGGATTTTACACCACTCTTGTTATTGCCACTCACATCACAACCATCTATCATTATGGCTTTGCTAATCTTATGTTGGGGAGGTATAGCTTCACTCTTTTTTATTATATTCAAAAGGAGTGCATAATCTATTGTCAGTCGCATTGGCAGGTATGCAGACGCCTTACACGGATTCAACAGCATTCTTGGCTACATATCTAAGCAGCCTCAACAGGAGTCACCACAAATACTAAACAAGATTGAACAGATGTATGCTCTGCTTGCAATATGCTTTTCACTTTGTCCTCAACTCCAACTTATTGATGAAAATGTCTACTCCCGACTAATGGAAAAATATGGTGAAAAATTGGCGAGAATGCAAAGATCTAATGATGCTGCCCTTTATCGGGAGCTTCTGTCATATGCATGGCCCACATTTAGCACACCCTTTGCACCAAATTCTGGTGGCCCATATCCAATTTTCGACAAGGTACGATTCTTTTGCTCAAATGAAATGGCAATACTGTTGGTTTTTTGAGTTTTTTTATATACTGTTCAGGAAGGACGTGCCCGTTGTGATGATGAGCTTTCAACTGTAAATCAAAACCAGGTACGAATCTTTGCTCAAATGTAGTAATGAACTGGAATTAGTGTTGGTTTTGTGAGTTTTCTTTTATATATTGGCCAGGAATCAATCTGTTATTTTATGTTTGGTTGATTTGGTTTTTATTTCCAAAGAAAATGGGTTAAATAACCTCGAGTTCATATTAAAAACATAAAATCTTCTGATTGTTTTTTTTTTCTCTAAAACTTTGATATTAATACTGATTTTGTTATCGTAATTGACATGAAAAAGTTTATAGTGAAAGAAAAGGCACACAATTGACACAAAAGTGTACTAAAAATACGTGTTACAACTCGTTTTGATGAGCTACACGTCATGGCATCTCTCATGTACGGTTGTTGGAAAGACTTGCCAATATGTCTTTTAAGTTATATAGTGGTTACCTTCTGTGTCAAATTGTTAAAGTTAACATCTCTTCATTACTCCGCTTTATGAGGGGTCTTCATTGATTGACTTTATCTTTGTTTCGTTGCAGCTTGAAGCAATGATTGCCGATATGCTAAAATTAAAGCTGAAATAATTTTTGTTTCTAAATCTTAGGTTCTATTTAGAGAACATTATGCACTGGATTGAATAGATTTTATTGTTTGTGATAGGAATAGTCTAAGAGCACTACAACCACAACCACCATGTTCAAACTACTAGAAAAATGGGCTTTAACGACATGCGCACCATGACACACATAAATTTATGACATGTAAAAGCGCGTGTAATAAAAATTTGTCATCTTTTATAAATTTTGAATAAACACATTCTTGCTTTTTTGGGTGTCATAGTTTTGATGTCATAAAAGATTTAAAGTAAGATTATACACTTTCAAATATATGCGTGTCATCTTTGAATCTTTGAATGACTTATAACATTATATGTTTTATGAACACCCTGCAGTTTTATAAAGTTAGGGTTCATCATGCTCCATCTCTCCATAGACAACTCCATCTCTGATGCCAGTTGCCACCGTTAATGTAACATCCTGCTTTTGATTATAATGATAAAATAAATTTCATTTATTTGATAGTGGGTCGTTATCGGTTTAGATGATTAGAATATGAGTCGGGCTAGTGTTGGGTGAATGGATATGGGTTATGGACTTGGGTTATGAAAAGAAAGAAGGAAAGACCGTGGGCTTAAGCCCATGATCCCTAAATATATAAACCATAAACACCACTAAATTCCTCATTTACACACATTCCATACACCATTCAAAACACACACTTAAGCTCTTTCTCTCCAGTCTCTCTCTAGCCGAAACCAAGAAAGAATCCGAGTACCGACCCGAGGTAATGATAGTTTATTATTGTATGAGCTTAAACCCGTTAGATATAGTCACGAAACGACGAGCCGACACCGTTAAACCGTTTAAGTCACGAGATCCGGGTGGAATCGGGTATAATACGAACCTATGATGAGCTTAGGGTTCACCCTAGCTCAGATCTGGATCGAACGGGACGAAAAACGGTGAAAAACGAGTTAAAACTCGTTTTCCGACGTGTTCGCAGTTTTCCGGCGACGACGCCGGAAAAGTTAATACGAGGATGTCAGGGAATGTTCTGACATTCCCTGACCTAACCCTAGTTCGCTACAGGGATTTAACGAATTAAAGGTGATTCGCTAGCTGTTTCGTCTATGGGAACATAACGAACTAGCTACAGTTCGTGTTCAATTCGTTAAGTTGATTCGCTAAGGAAAGAATAACGAACTGGCCTTAGTTCGCATCCAGATTCGTTAAAGAGAAGATAACGAATTAACCCCAATTCGTTATAGTCATTCGTTAAGGAAACAACGAATTAGAAGGTCCAATTCGTTACCTGGACTGATTCGCTATGTGGACTGGATTTCTATGGACTGATTCATTATAGGATCCAGTTCGCTTAATAACTAGTTCATTAAAGGGTTCAATTCGCTGCATGAATCAGTTCGTTAAGATAACACAATTCGTTAAGAACCAAGTAATGAACCAGAAGTTTGATAGAATGACAGAACAGTCCCTGGACTTAGAAAAGAATGATTTAATTACAAAGAAGCCCCTGGATTTAAGTAGCAAATTATTTAATGATTCAAAATCCTAATGGAAAATGTGTTAAGACAGTTAATGAAAATAAATTTTTTCCAAGCTGACCTGGCAGCTTAACCCTAGCCAGGGGCTCTGCCCCTTGGACCCCGCTAGGGGCTCCCGCCCCTAGAACCCCGCTGTCAGGGGCGCTGCCCCCGGACCCCGTTCGTTGAGGGTAATAATTAAACTAGAAAGGCGATATGTGTAGTGATAGTTTACTGAAACGTATAATTATTATACAGTTTGTCGTGCACAGCTCAAGAAGGGAATAACCGTAAACGGTGAACGCAACCGCATTGAGGTGAGTTTCTAGCCCCATTTCCTTGTTATGTTTTCAGGGTTGTGTGCATACTCGATGTGATAGTTAATACACTTACCTTAAGTGGTAAGTGTATGCCTTGTACAATTTATGTATGATGATTGCTTGATGGCGCGTGAACGATCTTCGGATATTGCATGTACCGTCAGGTGGTAGCTAAAGACGTGATTGCTATGTATGATGTAAGATAAGATGCATGTATGAATATTTATGATGTATGCATAATGTACGTATGATATGTTAATGTTACGTGAACGCTCTTCGGAGATTGCACGTATTGTCAGGAAAAGTATTTAAGGACAGGTATAGTATGAAGCTATGGAAGAAAGGATACCAGACCTTAATAATATCCGAGGATGAAGGGTACCGGACCCTAATAATATCCAAGGATGAAGGGTACCGGACCCTAATAATATCCGAGGATGAAGGGTGACCGGACCCTAATAATATCCGAGGTATGTAGGGTGAAACGCCCTTTATAATGTATGGATAGATATGAATGTGTATGGACGAATGCTGATCTTGATATGTATGTAATGCGTACCTTCGGGCACGTATATGTGTATGAAAAGTAAGTTATGTGATTAACTAGAACTCACTCAACGTAGCTGACTTTTAGTATGAACGCAGGCAAATAGGTTGAGGCAGTTCACGTGACTGAAGACACATGACATGGAATCGAAGATACTGGCATCTCGGAGAAATGTTGTGATGTTTTAAAGACTATGTTTTGTTTTAATTGACTACGAATGTTTTATAAGACATGATTTGATGGTTATGTAAAATCTTATGGTTGAAGTTTTATTATTCCGCGAAAGTTTTTATTAACTCTGATATTTAGAACTGCGTTCGTGAGTAAATCCAACATACAAAGTAGGGCTACCGGTAACGGGGCCTTACAATTAATCGGGCGGACTTATTTTTGTCTAGAAAATCAAGATCTAATGTCTCAAACTTTCTTGTGTTTAGGTCAAAATTATCAATGAGAAACGTTTCGCGAGTCGCGAAATACACAGATCTGTTGAATACAGGGCCTTGTTGATGAAAACTATCACCTATCTCTAGATGCTTCTTCTCTAAATCAACTAACAAATTCAATAAATCAACCATTGAAGATGTGTTTGTTGCCGTTCTGTTGTTTTTTCTTAATCAATTGCGTGATTTCACAGATCTACGCTTTGTCTAATGCTGTAAGTTAACTAACTTGATGTATGGTTAATGGATCGGTAAGTTTTGAATTATTGATTAATTTGTTTGATTTAGAGGTGAGAAATAACCGAATCGTTAACCAAAACCGAACCAAAAACCAACAGAACCGAACCAAGGTAACCAAAAACCGAAATAACCGAAACGCACCGAACTCTTCATTTTTATCATATTTTTTAGCCTTTTGTCCTCTATTTCATGTATTATACATATTAATAGTTTAGTACTATCATTTTCATGTATTTATATCTCCATTTCATGTACTAATATCTCAATTTTATACAATCTTCATTTCATGTAGTTATACCTTCATTTCATGTATTTAAGCATTCATTTCATGTATTATTAAGCAAAATTTTAGTCCATGTTTGATATCGATTATTATCCGAATCAATGATAACCGATTGGTTCAATTCTTTTAATGCTAATTACCGAACCGAACCGCACACACCCTTAGTTTGATTTGTGTGAACTAATGGATCTGTAAGTTTTGAACCAAACCAGTAACTGATTGATTTGTTTGATTGGGTTAGGTTCAAATAAGAAGTTAGATTTTCCTAAGAATGCTTGGAAGGGGAGTATTTTAGTCTACTATTTTAATATTGAAAACCCACTTACTTTAATATTAAAAACTCACTTACATCTTCAATAATCTCCTACAACTATCATCACTCTATCGCCCACCGCCACTGCCACCACCACCACCACCACCACCATCACCCACTGCCACCACCTAGCCAAGAAATTTTTCGGAAAGTTCACCAAAAAAGTTGTCGAAAAGTCACCAATAAATAATCTCTGAGAAATTTTGCCGGAAAATCGCCTAAAAAATCACCGAAATTTGCCGGAAAATCGCCTAAAAAATCACCGAAAAGTCAAAAAAAAATATCACCGGAAAAGGTTATCGGAAAACAGCCACCGGACAAAACACAATGGAAAACACTAAGAAAAAAACATAATGCAAAAAACACAATGAAAAAAAAGTCTAGGAAAAAACACACAAAAACAAAAACAGAATGAAAAACACAATTTTATAACACAATGTAAAAAACACAATGTTAAAACATAATTGAATAAAACACCATGCTAAAACATAATCAAATAAAACACAATGCATAAAAAACCCACTAAATTTTTTTATAACAATATGGTACACATATTAAAGATATAAAAACGTTCATATTAAGGTGATTTTTTATTAAAAAAATAATATGTCGTATAGAAAAGTTATCGAAGTTTTAAAACGATTAGGGAATTAACATTTGCCTTGCATGTGTGGGAAAGAAAGTCAACAATTATGTGTTATTTCTTTTTTGCAATTTCCTTTGTTTTATACTTAATTTTTTCTCAAACTAATCTCAACCCTTCAAATTCAAAATTAATGATTTAAATTACTTCTTATCCTTCCTACAAAGATCATATTTCTTATTTTAAGTTAACCCTTGTTTGATTTTGTAAGTTTTGAATTATTGATCGATTTGTTTGATTTTTTATGGATCTATAACTAATTTGCATTGGTTGTTTTAGAACTTAAAATGACTTTAGTTGATAATTGATTCTGCCAACAAAAACTAAAGCTTGCAAATTAGTATTTTGTGATTAAAAAGTGAAAGGTATTACAGGAAGTTGTTGGGGGTCTAAACGAGCCTAGCGAAGCTTGAGCTCAATTAGGGTTCAACTTGGTTTGACTTACAATGGATCGAGCTCGAGCTCATGAGCTCGTTTCGATCTTTTTTTCTAAAGCTCAAGCTTATTTCATGAGTTGTTTTTTCAAGCTCATGCTTAGCTTGTTTACTATTTTTTAATTAGTTCTTTTACTATTTTATATATTTTGGGAAACAAACTTAAGCGAGCCTGAGCTCGGATCGAGCTCGTTTAGTACTTTAAACAAGCCAGAGTGTGAAGTGTAAATTTAATACATAGGAATCCAAATAAGGTAAAATTAACAATACACAACACTCGTTAATTAAGGCTTGACGAGCCTAATCGAGTTTCCCATAGAAGGCTCGAGCTTGGTCTCATGAACTATTAGGCTCAGCTCGGCTTTAGCTCGAAGAAAGCCGGCTTGTTTCAAGCTTTTATCAATCCGAGCTCGAGTAGCTCGGCTCGTTTACACTCAAGTTGTAATACTTTGACTATTGAATTAAGAATTAAAGGCATTATTGTAATTGCAAATTTATTGTTTGCTCTTTTGCAGTTTTCATACCTTTATTCAGTTTGGCTTTATTCTTATTACTCATTAGAAAGTTGTAGGGTAATTGGTAACTAGTATTTGGATTTCAAGTAAGTTTCATCACATTTATCTTCATTAATTTGGTTTACAATATGAACTTAGCTGTTTTATATAGTTAATACTAAATTTATTCGTTTAACTTAAGAGTTAATTACTTAAAAGCTTATTTGTTGCAGGATGATGGTTTTTATAATATGGGCTCCATGCTCATAGTGGTCGGGTTAACAGAACATCAAAGACATTACGGGGAATAATCAAATCTTTAACTTGAATGTACATGGGATGAGAGGATTAGGCACGATTTGATAGACATAAACCTCTTTGAGGATATGGTTGGAGATAAAGAATTCTTGGAAAAGTAGGATTAAAGTTAAAGATTTTAAGGGACAAAGGAGCACCTTATGGCTTCTATTTACCTTATTTTGGTCACACACCATATAGTAGTATTATTATTTTATTATTACTATTATTGTTTTTATTAATATTATTATTAATTTGTATTATTATTATTATTACTATTTCATCTACTTTATATTGCCTCATACATATGTATTTCAGAGCTGAGGGTTTCCCTGGAAGCCACCTCTTTATCCCATTGTATAGAGGTACGGTGTGCCTACATCTCACCCTCCCCAGACCCTACTTATAGCTTTGCTGTTGGTGTGACTTAACTGGGTATGATTGATTGATTGATTGAACTTGAATGTACACATCACAACGAACAAAAAACATCGTTCTTTATGTTATTCAGCTCTCTCGTAAACAGTCGATCATTTGTATATATTGAGTTATACATGTATTATTCTGGCCTATGAAAAAGGTTTACAAAAACCCGACCTGATCTTACGCTAGTTGTTATGAGTGCTACACCTAAAAGCTGAAAGTCGCACGCCGATTTCACCCGGTCGAATCCATTGTTAACACTTAACATTGGGATTGCATGCGATACTCTTACAAGTAATTAGTGAAATGTAAACTTTGTTATATTTTCTTCTCAGGTTGTGAAAGGCAAAGAAGAATACACCAATGCGGATATTGATTGAATTCGCCAACAATGGTCAAGTTATCTGAATACACCAATGCAGATATTGATTGAATTCTCCAACAATGGTCAAGTTATCTGGCATCTCTTTTATTTTCCGGTGATGTATTGTATTGACGAACAATATTTTTTTTTAATTTGGTAATATTTGTAATATATGACTTTGGATGTCTAAATTATGAAATGAAGTGGATAGTTTTGTTGTATGTATATTTTTTTTGTTTTGTTTGCCATGAGAATTTTATTGTCATTAATGTAAAAGTTAGTAATTATGAATATATATATATATATTAAAAGCACCTAAACGATGACACGCATTAATGCGTGTCTTATATGCGAAAGATGTCATAAATGCAGGTCATAAACGCATGTCACAAATAACGACACGCATGTGCGTGTCATATTTGATTTATGACTAGGCCTTCAACGACGCGTATTTGCGTGCCATATGTACCCTTTAATGACACGCACATGTCGTTTAAGGATGTGTTTTCTTGTAGTGTCATGAGTAAATGCAAATTAACACTATGAAGTACAATGTCGGCCATTTTAACTCTCTTTTGTTAACCGCATTGGTGGAGCTACATACATGGTTCAATCAGCACCATTCAGTTTCATGTTTTTCATATAGAGCGTATAACACGAGAGTTTTGAAGTAACCCATTCATTTTTATCGATTGAACCATTTGGTTTATTGAAGAAAATAAGTGAACCAATTGCCCATGAAAGTCATTTTTTTATAACTTTAAATAAAGAAGACCAAACTGTGGTTTTCGTCTATGTGGTTTGTCTAAATATGTGGTTATAGTCCACAATTTTTAAATATTTTATTTTCGTCCATGTGGTTTCCTTTCACATGCAATTAAACCCGAATTCATAACCTCATTAAGTCTGGTCGTTGAATCCATTGACATGCTCCATACGTAAGGGGCAGTTTTGTCATTTTCTCTCTAAATGTACCCCATTCCTAATTTGCAAGGCCCCTCACGTGAGGGCCTAGGTGTATTTGGGAAAAAGAACAAAACTGCCCCTTACGTGAAGGGCACCATGATGGGTTTAACGATCAGACTAGACTTAATAGGATTAGTGAATTCCGGTTTAATTGCAAGTGAAATGAAACCACCAGAACGAAAATCGCAAATTGAAAACTATTGGACTAAAACTGTTGTTCACTCAATAAATAATAAAGGATTGTTAATGTTTAATTAAGCAAACCATTGGTCTTAATTCTAATTTATAAAAGCCCTATTTTATTTTTCAAGAATAAGCTCAAATTGTTTACGAATTGAAAGACAAAACTAATTCTTTTATTTCCTCAACAAGTTTAACCTGAATACTAAGGGTGTGTTTGGGATTCCTTATTTAGGTTGAAAAGATCTTTTTATGATAAGTTGAAAAGGACTTATGACTTTTTAAAAAGGAGTTTCCAAAAAAGTGTTTGGATTAACTTAAAAGCCAATAAGTTAATAAGTTGTTTTTTTCAAAATGTTTGGTTTAGCTTATTGATGTAAGGGTGTAATGGTTAAAGAGAGACGGGTGGAATGAAAGGGTGGAATGGAAATTCCAACCCTATAAGTTGATAAGTTACCAAATCTCAACTTATTGAAGCCCCTCTTTTTAGTCTTGTTGATAAGGAGAAAGGTAAAAGTCCTTATGTATGGCCAAACACTTTATAAACATAAAAAAGACTTATTAAACATTCATAAGTTATAAGGAGAGGAAAATAAGGAATCCCAAACACACCCTAAACAAAAAGAAGTCAATTGAATAATTGAAGCTGACTAGCTAGCAACGTCTTGCATGCAACCTTCATTTCTATCATTATCCAATGACGGTGTTCTTTTATTAAGGATCGTCTTTTATTCACGAAAATAACGTTAAAAGTGGCGTAAGGTTAATCATGCATCATGTGGTAGCGTTGATAGCCGAAAGACAATGGTACATGTATTAATTGGCTGGTATCCCAATGGTTGAGTTCTTTGTACTTTATATCCACCACACCATTAGTAGAGTGACAAATGTGTAAATATGCACTTTTCATAAACAAGTTAAAGAAACACGGTATTGTTTGAAGGATAAAACACTAAAATATTCTAAAAGTTGTTATTGATGTAATTGTAAAGTAACAAAAATGATCTTTTGCAAAGGATTGATTCTCGTTTTCTCTTTCGTTGTTTTTTCCTTTTTCATAAAGTACCATCTAAAGGGCTGTTTATCTAAATGGTTATTAAGAGGCTATCTCTTAATGCTTACTAACCTCTTAATGTTAAAATCTTACCTCTTAACCATTAAGACTTAAGGTTACATTTTAACCATTAAAATGCTACCATAGCCACTATGGGTTTAATTTAAGACACATATATAGATGTTTTTTTTTGTTCTAGAATTATTATTAGGTTATCTCAACTATTTGTTGGTAATTAGTTTTAGTTTACTGCATCTTGTTAGTAATCAAGAATTTAAATTCTATGAATCAGATTGATATTGAATTGATAATTTTTGTGATAATTACAATGAAACGTTACATAACAATTTAACAGTAAAAATATTGTTTAAACATGGGTATGATACATCGAATATGGCTGGTGATTAACTTTGATTATGCCTTGATTTTTGCAGCTGATGTTGGACTGATCTTGTAAGATATTTTTCTTTTTTACCTTTTTCAACACTCATTCTCAAGTTGAGTAGTGGGATCTCTTATATTTAACTTGCCTAGACAATGGTTGAAGATTCTTCCATTGACTGCCTTTGTCACTATATCGATCTTTTGATCGAACAAACGGAAGTTCAATAATCCTTGCCTCGATTTTCTCTTTAATAAGGTTCCTGTTAACCTCGATGTGTTTTGTTCTATCATGTTGAACTGGGTTCTCTGAGATTTGAATAGCAGCTTTCTTATCACACATAAGTTTGATGCTTTTGTTATGAGGGAAACAAATTTCGATTAAGAGCCTCCATAAGAATAATACCTTTCCTATTCCCCGTGTTATCCCTCTAAACTCTGCTTCGACACTTGAAGGGTGACTAATTTCTGCTTCTTACTTCTCCATGTTGTGATGTTTCTCTGACTAACGTAAAGTAACTTAATGTAGATCTTCGATCCCCGACGTCACCTACCCGGTCGACATTAGTATAAGCTTGAATCTTCAAATGTCTGTTTGATTTAAATAACACTCCATGACTAGTTGCTCCTTTAAGGTACGTGATGATTCTTAAAAAAGATTCCATGTGGGGGGTTTTGGGTTGGCGCATGAATTGGTTTACAACCCCAACAACAAATGCTATATCTGGTCAGGTATGTGATAGGTAAATTATCTTTCCTGCTAGTTGTTGGTATCTTTCTTTATCTACCACTTCAAGCTTCATGTGAAGTTTATGGTTTACCACCATTAGGGATCTGCTAGTGTGCAATCTATCATACCTATCTCTGCTAGGAGATCAAGAATATACTTCCTCTGACAGATGAAGATTCATTGTTTAGATCTTAGCACCTAAGTTCCAAAGAAAGTACTTTAACCTTCCTAAGTCTTTCATTTTGAATTCTCAAACAACCACATGTTTAGTTGTTCCATTTATTCCTTATCATCATCGGTAATAATCATGTCATCAACATATATGATTAGGCACATTATAAAGACATTTCTTAGTTTGAGGAACAAAGTATGATCTGAATTGCTCTGTTTGAACCCATATTTCTTCATTGTAAGAGTAAATATACCAAACCAAGCTTGGTTGATTGTTTTAACCCATATAGGGATTTATTTAATCGACGAACGTACATCTTGTATTTTGAGATCTAATGTGAATCCAGAGGTTCCATGTATACTTTTTCCTTTAGTTCTCCATGAATAAAGGAGTTCTTTACATTGAATTGGTGAAGAGGCCACTCTTTATTAGCAGCAATGAGAACCCTAATTGTATCAATGTTGGCAACTGAGAAAAAAAGTTTCATAATAGTCAGTCCCATATGTATGTATGAGTATAGCCTTTAACTACTAGTCGAGCTTTATATCTCTAAATGGATCCATCTAGTTTGTGCTTATTATAAAAAAAACCACCTACACCCACGGGTTTTTTTTATCTAGTTGGAGAGTGCATATCTCCCATGTGTTGTTTTTCTTTAATGCATCCATCTCGGTTTCCATGCCTTCTTTCCAGTTTTCTTTTTCTGACTCCAAAGCTTCTTTCACAGTGTTTGGTATTTGCTCATCCCAGTTTCAAAAAAGAAATACAAAAAATATCGTCTTAGAAAAATTAAACATATAAGTATAATACTTATTTTGAGTTTTATACATGTTATTCTTTATACACATATGTACAATTAAGATAAATAATAATGTACATATGTGTACATTATGTAAATCGAGATTAAATAAAAATATACATATGTGTATAATTAGTTTTTTTTCTTTTTTTTATGAAACCAGAATGAAATTTTTTTTTTATTTTTTTTACTTTTTTAAAATTTTCACTTTTTTTGTATTATATTCTTTTCAGTATTATTTTTAAGAGGATTTTGTGGCCTAAAACGGTTCCGAAAGTTCTCAATTTCAAAAAGTTCTTTTATGATCATCACCATATATATATATATATATATATATATATATATATATATATATATATATATATATATATACCACACACACACATTATATTGTTGGGCTATACTTAAATGGTTTGTACTTAATCGTTATGGGCTATTATGTAAACCAGAATCTTTTTGATTTCGGTGGGATTTTGTGTGGTTTTGGGCTTAGGGTTGTTGGTACACTATATATACTTTGTTTATAGGTTATTATATGGGTCGTTCATTCGTAGACAGTGAGAGACGAGAGATTTGCTATTTACATTTTCTAATCATTGTTAAGGACTTAAGCACCCGACGTTGAATATAACGTGTATTTTGAAGCCATTCTGTGTGTGTTTTTTGTGTTTGCTCATATTATATTGAATCAACTCTTTGTTAGATTCCGCCTAACAACGGGTTTACGTGATATCACATTGAAAGATCCTTCATTGGGACTAACAATTGGTATCATAGCCTATAGACCTACCTATCTAGGCTCGGACTTAGTGATATCATTGATTCAGTATTGTGTTCTTGGTTGATGATCTTTGGAAATTTTCTGAAAATAGAGCTCAGTGTGTTCTACGTGTTCATTGGGTGTTCTTCGTGTTTATAGGGATTAGTTGAGCTAGCTTTAGGATATATTTGACTTGATCTTTGGTTTATATTCAAATCCTTGAATTCTCAGGATTTGATTTATTTACCAAGTTTACTAAGTCAAAGTTTTGATCGTTCTAGGCCATATTCCAGTGTTCTCGGTATCAACTGATCGTTCTCGGGCATCATATCAAGGGTTCTCGGCAATTATTATACGTTTCGGCCAAGATACTTTGTTCTCGGGTACTGTTCAAGTGTTCTCGGTCAGATTACAGGGTTCTCGGCTCAACTTCAGGGTTCTCGGGCATTTGTTGGAATTGGGCATGGTCTCTATTGGGCCTTAGTTGTTGGGTTCTCTATTATTGGGTTTTCCGTTTTAGTTGGAATTGGACATGGTTTCTTTGGGTTGTTTTGGACTGTTTACTTGGACTATAGTTTAGAATGGATCAATTAAGTAACACATCATCAAATGCTTCTTTGCATCAAGAGTTGGATTCCATCAAGGGAACTGCTACTCGTGTACCCCCGTCTACTGTCTCATGAGGGGTTTGCTGAGTGGAAGTTCAGGTTCGAGAAGTTTGTGAAAATGAAATATGCGAAGATTTGGAGAAGCATTGTCAGGGGTTCTCAGCCTATCACTTATCAGAGAGAGAATAGTGATGAAGTAGTTGTAAAGCTCGTCGAAATGTATTGCGACGCGGATTTTGAAAAGATTGAAGAGGATGAGAAGGCTCTTGCTACTTTAACAATGACACTTTCACTTGAGATTGCTCAAGGATTCAGAGAGTTACAGTCTGCTAAAGCATTATGGGAAGTCCTTATTGAAGTGTATGAGGGAAACAATGATATGAGAAGGAGTCAACATGATCTGTTGTGACAAAAGTTCAATATGGTCAATCATGTT